>NW_026992353.1:0-112354 GCF_028769735.1 Zonotrichia leucophrys gambelii | reverse complement strand
GGGAAAGGGAAGGAAGGAAGGTCTCTTTAAACGAAATCTCTTTTTTACTGTCCTCTTGCTCCCACCCCACATCAAATTTGGGTAGCCATGCCCCGCTCAATTACAATCCGAATTGCTCTCCTGTTGCTTCAGTAACCCACAGTCTTGGGGAATCTGGAGCGTGTGGGTCCTTATGGAATGCAGCCAGACCCAGAGCATTGCACTGGGAACTGCACTCTTTGTGCATCTGTGCTTGGGCAAGTTCTTCTCTTGGACTCGATCACACTGGTGGTGCTGAAGTGGCTGGAATCAGAAATGCAGCCCAGCCCTATTGAAGTTTACCATATATTGAAGTTGGAGGGGAGACGACCCACCTTGCGTTGGTCAGCATCGACTCCCCTTTATTCATCAATCAGGCACCTTTTATAACAGTGTTAATTCACTTCATGCATATTGCAAAATCTGAGCTCACAATAGGTCAGAGATAACATACCAACCCCTCCTTATGTTTCCAATACCATGATTTGGGTTCTCAAAATTATTCTTGCTTTCCCAAAACAGCCAAAGATAGAACATCCACTTGTTATGAGAAAGCTGCCTGAGAACTCTGATGTGCAAGGCTCTCCAGGCCTTCATGTTTGTCACTTTTACCTGTAATTAAAAATAACCTGAGAACCTCTGCTGTTCACAGAAACAGGCTGTGAGAACCTGCTCCTCACAGCTGCCTTCTAGGCCATCCCTGAAAAAATCTCCAACAGTCAATTATTTCAAGAATGGAAACTTTTGGCATACCATTCGCTGGAAGGTTGGTCAGTCTTCCATTCATGACTCCTCTGAAAGCATCACCCCAATGTTTTTATCAGTAGCTCTTCCATCATCATGGCTCACACAGCATTTCCTGCAGTTCTTCCTGGAGTCAGGGAAAGGCACCAGGAGAAGGGGCAGAAAGCTGTGTGCAGAGACTGTGTCAGCTGAAGAGACATTTGTTTCCTCTGATTTGACTGAATGAACTGCAGGAACTGGCCACAGAGCCGCAGTGAGGAGGCCATGGACCAGAGGTTCAGTATAGATGACTCAGCTCCTGATAAACTGTGCTAAGAAAACCCTGCATCCCTCCTGCCAGATCTAAGACACTCCAAGAAAGCTGTTGGAACATTGGGAACTCAGAATTTTTTGCATTTTGAACAATTGCCTTATGAGTGCTTTTGATTGTTTTTGTCATTTTGTGTTGATTCAGTTGATCCTTCAGAGAAGCTTTCCTAATAATATAAAACACGGGGAATTGCGGAGACCCTGAGGGGGCATTCCCTGGTCTAGGGAGACACAAGAAGATTCCCTCAAAAAGCTGTTAGACCCCATTGGCTCCTTCCCCTGTTCCTGTGTCTGTTCCTGTGTTCCTGAGCCACACCTTCCCTATTCCCTGATTGGCCCCCTCATCTTTGTACTGCCCTGAGATCATGGTCAGCCCCACATCGCAGCCTCAAGAGGCACCTCAGACACTCAACAGTCAAGGCAGTAACATATGGACAGGACACAGATGGCAGCTCATGGCTGGGAGAACATTTGTAGACATATCCAAGGACAAATTTCCCAGGAACTCTCCACAGCTCTCGGATCTGCCCATCAGCTCTGTCAGAAGCTGCAGCAGAACAACCAAAGTCCTAAAAAGCAGCTTCCAGACACTTTTCCTACCACCCTGCCTGAGTAGCCGGGTTGCTTGCTGCAAAACACTCTTTTTCTCCTGTTCCCCAATGCCCTGTGGACACTTGCAGCCAAAATAAAAAGCTCCTGGCCTTCTGTGTGATGTGATAATACAGTTTTTATATTTCCTTGCTGGGCTGAAGGAAAGCTGTGCTGTGGGTCAGGAGAGGCCAGGACCCACTTGGCCTTCCTGCAGGCCAAGGTGGTCCCAGCAGACATCCTGCTGCTTTTTTGGGGAATGTGTGAGGGGGAGTGGAGGGGGTGACAGAGAGGCCGAGATCATAGAGTGGAAACTCAGCTCCAGAGAGGCAGTGCAGACTCTCCCTGCTGAATGCCTGCTGGGGCTGGCAAAGAAGGAAAATGCCCCAATAACAGCAGTGGCACTGTGTCTCAGGGACAGGTACAGGGAGGTGACAACCAAAAGCAGCATGGCCCAGTCTCACAGCTTCTAGGAACGGAGTGACGGAAGCCTCATGTGTGGAGTGGCCTCCAGTCCTCATAGTGACAGAGGGGCCTCATGTGCCAGAGATTTCAGAAAGGCTGTCTTCTCAAATGGCCACTCTGAAACCCCTCTCTTTGCCTCTTGGGTTTGTGAATGCTTTTGACAGCCACAGCATCCTGGGGCAACGCGTTCCATGATTTCATTAAGCACTCCTTGAAAAGCACCTCCCATTGTTCAACTGAGCTGCCAGCCTGGTCATTTCAGAGGGTGCTGCCTTGGTGGAGAGAAAAATCAATCTTCTGCCTTTCAGGGAGGGAGCTGAAGGAGAAGGGACTCTTCACCATCCAACACCTGGCTGGGTCCCATTCAGAGGTCCTGCTTTGTAGACTTGGTGGGGTTTGCTTGGCAGTTACCAGCGAGGTGAGAACATTGTTCTGAATTACCCCCCATACTTCATACATGGTGTGTAGAGTAGGTATGTGCTTGTTCATCTCCATGTGTGCTCAGGGTCTGCCTTCATTTCTGGTTTTAGACCTGAGATTTCCAATGTCTGTCAGCTGTCTGTAGGATCTGTGGGCACATGCAGCTGTATTTACTGGCAGGTCGGGTATCTGACACTCATCTTTGAGTGTGGAGCCTTTATAATGCAATGTGCAAATGCAGAAACTGAGGCACTGATGATGTTATTTGCCAGAGTCCCAATCTCTGCCCAAGTTGTAATTCAACACTGCAAATTATTCTGTAGACCTGAGCCTGAGTTTTGTGTTTCCTGGCTGAATGCTTCAGCTGCTGCTGTTGATTTTTTGAACAGGAGCACCTGACTCTTTTATCTTTATCACTAGTGCCTTCATGATTTGAAAGCAGCCCTTGTTTAATTTTCTAGTAAAAGGGTCTAAAATCAAAATAATGGACATTTTAGAAGGATTAAGTAGAACACTTCTGTGATTTTTTTTTTTTTTTAGGCCTGCAGTGAGCAGGTTTGAAGCCAGAAATTGGTGCCAGAGCAAGTGCCTTTCTGTGCTTGTGCTCTCCTGCTCTTCCTGTACTTTTATGTTCCTCTGGACACAGTGGGATGTGTTGTCATTTCCTGAGACTTCTGTCTAAGGCAACTGGTTTTCTTTCCAAGGTGATTCTTATGTTTCCTCTCATGGCTTCCCCAGGTGACCAACCTCCGTTCCAAGGTGTCCTACTCTGCGATGGTCACTCTGGAAGAGCTCTCTGTCACCTTGAAGAAGGACATGGACTCTGAGGTGGATGAGGTTGCTTGGTCCTTCTCCAGATGGTGTCCAACTCCCCAGAATTTGTTCAGAAAGCAGCCAGTCAGACCCTGGGGATCATGGTGGAGAATGTGACTCCTGCATGATCAGTGACTGCTCTCATGGACATGGGAGTCAAGTAGGTTCTTCTTCTTTTAGTGATATTCTTCACCTTCGTGTGTGTGGGAGGGAGAAGGGATGAGACAGAGAATGGGAATGGTGGGAGGGAAGGGTCCTGTTTCCTGCATCTTCTGTGGACTCAGTGACTTGATTCTCCAACCAACCTCACTTCTTTCCTCTTGTCACCTATTTCTGCCCTCCTGCAGCCTCCTGTGCAGAATCACAGAAGTGTAGAATATGGGGAGTTGGATGGGCCCATCAGGACCATCGAGTCCAGCTCCTGGCCTTGCCCAGAGCAGCCCAAGGGTCACACCAAGTGCCTGAGATTGTTGTCCAAATGCTCCTTCAACCCTGTCAGGCTTGGTGCTGTGACCACTGCCCTGGGGAGCCTGTTCCAGTCCCCCAACCACCCTCTGGGTGAAAAACCCTTTTTCCTGATATCCAAACTAAAGCTCCTCTGACTCAGCTTCCTGCTGCTTCCTGGAGTTCTCCCAGTCTGTCATATTTTCCCAGATGTGGTGACTGATGGGGAAGGGAAAGTGCCTGCAAAGGCCAAGGATGGAGCCTTGTGCTTTTGTGGGAAGAGGGACAATTGCAATTGCAGGTGTGAGCAGTGTTTGGTATTTCACAGCTCTAACCACAGAGGCCCTGGGAAAACCATGTCTCCTCATGATGCCATTGACTTGGGAAATGAGGAGGGTCCTTGCTGGGGCGTGGAGCACATGGGGGACAATCTGCTGGGTGTGGCACAGCCTGCACTGCAGGTGCAGCTCCTGCCAAAGAAGCCTTGTATGACTGTCCTGGCCTCAGAGCTCTGCTTTATCTTCAAACTGATGTTTCACATTAGCCTTGAGATGATGAATCACTTCACAGGCACCTTCACAGGCTGACTGCCATGGGACAGTTGAAGCAAATGCTGCCTTAAATGTTAGTGCTGGGCCTGATAGTTCCCAAGAGACTCTCTAGAACAGGACAGCCTGGATAAACTGCCTGCCACCCTTTCCTCAGCTTTGCAATAGGATAAAACATTCAGATGGATCCATTGCCAAGCCTCACAGAAGAAACAGGCTGCATTGCTGGATATTCTGCAACTTCACGGCCCACAACGTGTTTTCCCATCATTTGTTGTTTTCCAAAATTCTGCAGATTTGGGGATAAATGGGTGGAAAGAGCCTCAATCCTGCTGCAGCTCTGTGTAGTGAGTGCCCTCTGATGGGTCAGCATGAATTGTTCTTAATTTCTAAATTATCCATATGCCATCTATTTCTTTAATCTTTCTCAGAGTAAATACTGTGAAAGAAACTGAGTATCAGACAGTGCAGGGAGACTGAATTCCTCCCTCTTCCGTGCAGGCAGGCCTTGTGTACAATGCTAACTTTGTGTTTAGCTGAGGCCAGAACCTTCTGCAGGTGTCTGCAGGCGCAGGGAGAGCCCAGGCTCCTTCCCCCAGCAAGGGCAGGGAGCAGCTCTGGCCAAGGCCAGCGCTGCTGCTGCTCCTTGTCCCTGTGCCCAGGGTTTGCTCTCTCCTCCCCAGCAGCCGCCCCGCCCCGGTGCGCGAGTGTGCGGCCCAACTGCTCCTGTCCCTGGTGGAGAGAATTGGAGTCACCCAGCTCGCAGGCACCCCCAGGGCTGAGAGGCTGCCACACGTGGCAGGGAAGCTTGCTCAGGACTGTCACAAGGACACAAGGTAATGATCCTCATTTCACCTCCCAAAACAGGAAAACCATTTTGTGTCTGGCTGTAAAAGTGAAACCACACAAGAGTGGAAACTAAACGGAATATGAAGTTACCTCACGGTGTGAATAAGGGTCATAGAATCATGGAACATGCTGAGTTGGAAGGGACCCATCAGGGTCATCGAGTCCATCCCCTGGCCATGTGCAGTGACCCCAAGAGTCACTCCATGTGCTTGAGAGCATTGTCCAAACTCTTCTTGAGCTCTGTCAGCCTTGGCACTGTGACCACTGCTCTGGGTTGCCTGGGCAAATGGCTGTACTGGGAAACCTGAGGTTGGCCAGCAAAAAGGAACATTGCCAACTTTTTCCTGTGGCTTGAAGGATTCTTTACTGAGATCAAAAGAGCTCAGATCACCAGTCCAACAGTTTCTTTGGCCTTAGGTGCACAAGAAAAAGCCAAAGTGTTGGCTAATGTTCATCACTGAAGGATCCCAAACATCTATTTCTCATCAACTTCAGACTATCCTAGAAATATGCCAGGGGTCTTTAGCCAACATATTCAGACTTTTTAAACCTGTTCTGCAGATTTCTAGAATGCTGTTATCTGTGGCTCAGTGAGTTCCACATTTCTTCTTGAAGAAAACTCTGGTTTCCTAGTGGCAAAATCAACCCAAACCACCAAAATCCCCTTCCTTTGATGATGAAATTCCCATGAATAGCTGCCAAGAACACCTGATCAACTAGCTGCCCCTCTGCATACACATAGTATAGAATAATCAAGAGGAGCATGAGGTGTTTTGTCCTGGCTTCCCTGCCAGTTAAAGAAAGGCAAATTATTGTGCAATGGCAGCAAGACACTGCTAATAGGTTCTGACAACAAAGCAGATGTGTTTTGCTTGTTCCCTGGGATCCTTTGATGCCACAGAAGCACACCCCCAGTTTCAGAGTGAAATGGTATTTTTCTGTTGCCCCACATTCTCCTCTTGCCTCTTGTGTAAATCTCCCTCTTTACAAGTAGGTAATGCCTTCTCGTGCAGGGATTGCACCTGATGAGTTTAAGGTATCAGCCTCTTCTGTTAACACTCTCCCTTTGTTTGTTCACTATTGCCTGCCTTCCTTCCTTCCTTCCTTCCTTCCTTCCTTCCTTCCTTCCCTCCTTCCCTCCCTCCCTCCCTCTCATGGACAGGAGATGGTGAAGATGTTGCTCAATCATCAACAATTTAAAATGCTTTTGGAGCAATCTCTTTCCACCCGTGACCTGGAAGATATTCTGACAAGAATTAAGAAGAAAGTAAGTGCTTGGCAGGAGAAATGTCTCCTTTGTGCAAATATTGCCACTGCTACTATGAGATCAAACATACCCAATCTGTCTTTAGCTCATTCCTCTTCTGCTGAATCATTTTGCTCCTGGGAATGAGCTGTTAATCCTCAGCCTGTTCATCTGCAGATCACAAAGGAACTGATATTATTAGGGAAAAAGTGGGGTTTTGAGTATTTTCAATATCGGTCACAAAGAGGAAACGGAAAGAGGAGAAAATGGGTTTACATTTAAGCGTAAGCCCCCACTATGCTCTCCCTACTCTGCCCCTGTAAAGCAATTAAGTGAGAAGTGTGCTTCTGAAGATAACAGAGTCTTTGCAAAGGACACTGGAAGTAGTAGTGCCAAGAAAATTTCCAAATTTACAAAAGATGTCCAGGTCAATCCTAGTTACTACAATTACTGTCTGTCTTTTGGGAATACTGCCCTGCTGTCCAGTGCTGTGGAGCTGGAAGAAGCTTGGTGAATTCAGCAGCATCCAGTGGAAAATCCTTTGTTTGTTTGGGGGAGGATTTTATTTTTTTATCAACATTTTAGAAGGGAGCCTGCCTTTGTACAGGCACAGGGAGAGTGAGTGTTGAACCAAATCGACTTCCAACACAATGGGCCAACCCCCAAAGAGTCCAGTTTTTTCTGCTGCTTCCTTCACGAACACTCGTCGCCTGCAAATTTGCAATATTCCCATTTCTGCTCAAGACTGCGGAATTTGGGATTTTAGATTGCTGCTCAGACTGGTAGCACCCATAACCTGCCTTGGGCTATTGAAAACAAAGAGTTGGCATCACTGAATCTCTGCCCTGTTTCCATCTTTAAGTTAGGAAGTGTTTCCCTAAGCCTTGGTAGCAGTGATCCTGGTTCTAACTTGTGTTTTCAACAGTGAATTTCCTGTTTTATATTCTAAAGATTGATGAGGTTTCTCTGTGTCTTTGTAGGGGATGGAAAACCAGAAGGCTGAAGGCCCATCTGTCAAGGAGCCGGTGAAGGAGAGGAACGATGGCTCAAAGGAGCCCCAGGCCACATTGTCTGCTAGCAAACGGTACTGAGCACATTTGTCAGATGTGACAAAGCACATGGCAAGCTTTACATGCCTCTTGCTCAGGAAAAACTTTCTGGCAGAGATGACCAATGCCACAGATTGTTTCCTTTCCCTACAAATGCTCTGGGATAAAAAAATGTCTACTTGTGCATTGTGCTGAACACAACTTCTCTGGAGGGGTTTCCACAAAAATGGAGAGACAAACAGACACCCATTGGTTGCAGCTCAGATGATCCAGTGCAGTGGCAAGGGCAGGGCTGTGGAGGCTGGGAGAGGGCCAAGTTTCTGCTGCCTGACTTGGGACAAGTAAATTCAAACAGGGCTTTTCTTTCATCTGAGTGGAGTCATTTTCAGATGGGTGTTTTGATGAGAAATCTCAGTCTGGAAGCAAGATGCCATTCCACAAAGATGCAGTTCTCATCTGTGAGTTTTGGCCTGGCTGAATCATGGTTTTCTTTCCCTCAAACAGTACCAAGTTTGAGTAGTAAGTAGCAAGGCAATTCCTGAACAACTTCGGTCAACGGGTGTCTGAATGTGGACTTTTTGCCTTGATATTCCTGTCCTTCATGTAATTTGCTTGATGGACAGCATGTTTGGTTTATGTCCCCCTGTGCTGCAATCAGCATTTAAGACAGGAATTTGCTCCTTGCTGTCTCTTCATGGCAGTTGCAGAGCTACTTGTTCCTGTTCTGCTCTGATAGCAGAGGGGATTTATTTAGCTCTGTCCTGCTCAGCAGTGGCAGGAAAGTGACCTCATGCCTCAGTAGCATAGCTACCATCTTCCTGTGATCATGGAAGAGACAGGTTGATCAGGAGAATTGTTCCCAGTGGGGTTGTTAAGCTGTGCATCTGGTCTCCAGGGAAGCAAATGAAATGTGAGCATATTTCTGGGATGTCTGGCTTTTGTTTTTATCTCTGTTACTGATTTTCTGAATCTTTCAAATACAGCGCTGTTTATCTGTTCAGATGTATCTGAGCTACTTTTCCAGATTGTCATGCCTGGTTGTAGAGACACTTCTCCAGAGTGATAAGTTTCCTTATTCTAAGACACACATGTCCCTTATGAGGAGGCATTTAAACTTGGAAGTAGTGTCTCTCTTTCTCCACAAAGCAATGTGACCTGTGTGCCCTGGCAGCCATCTGAAGATAGATCAGATGCATCTCATCCTTGGTTTTCCTGAGTGGGCAGTGGTGAGAATGTCACTGGCAGATTGTCTCCTGTAAGGATTGTCATGAGGTCCACATTGCTCTTCAGACCCTCATGACTTTCCAGCTTGAAATCACATAATTAGGAAAGCTGCTCAAGATGTTTTGCTCACAATTAACTGAAGGCATTGTCTGTGGCTGCAGCTCTCTCCACAGAGAGCAGCAGGCACAACTTTCCCAGGCATTTTCCTAGGGAAGGCTGTGAGAAGATCAGAGAAAAGAGTGAGAAATTGAGAAACTGGGAGTGACTGGACTCATACTGTGTCATGGTTTGAGCCTGGCACAGAGCCAGTGCCCCCATGAAAATGCCTCACCCTGGTGTCTGCTGTGAGATGTGACCAGGAATAAGCAAAACAGGCTCCAACTTAAACATAAATAACACTTTATTACCTAAAACTACAGGAAAAAATAGGAAAGACTATAAGGAAAAGAAAAAAAAATTGAAAACCTTACAAAAACCACTTTTCCTCCTCCCCCACCACCTGACTTTCCCAATCCAATACATTCTCCCAAAACAACTGCCCAGCCCGGCACGACACTTTAGTATACTCAAACATCAGTTCATGAAGAGGAAAGGAGTCCTTCTCGTTCCATAGGCTTCTCCTGGAAACACACTGAGAACCTCGTGTGCTTCTCTGTTACTTCGGCACCGCCCGGAAGAAAAAAAGTCCTTCTGCCGCTTGTAACATCGTCCTTCCATGCCCAGTGCTCTCACCACTGACGGCATGGACCAGAGCTGCTTTTAGGGTTGTCTTTCAAGGATGCCTTGTCTCACTCCAAAAAGGCACAGTCTCTGCTTTTGGGACCTCTGTCCCCCCCATATTTTTCCAACCCCCTGGGGCCGGGGGTCCTCACGAAGAACCTTCCTGGTTTTGAGGCACTGCTCCCCCTAAATGCAGTCTGTGTCACAGGAACAACTGAGTCCATAGCCACGAGAAAAGTCCAGCCAAAAGGCCACTCCAAATCATCTCTCCCCATCCAATCATCTCCACATCTCATCTCTTATCTCCCTTCTTATTCAGCTTCGAGGAGGATTAGCATTTTTGCAAGGCTCCAATCATGCAAGAAAGGGTTAAAAGTTTTCAGTCTCTGTCTATCTTAGAACGATGATACTCCCACACCTGCTGCTGCTGCGGCCGGGCAGTCTTCCTCCCCCTTCTCGCTGGCTGCTCTCCTGGGGGGGGGGGGGGGGGGGAGGCTGGCTGCCCGATGTCTCTTGGGGCTCCCCCACCCTTCCATCCTTGAGAGCCCCCTCAACCCCCGCCTCTGTCCAGGCCCCAGGCCTACCGAATGGCTGGCCCCTCCCCCGCCCAGCAGCAGCGGGCCGGGCGGGGGAGAGAGATCTGAACTCTTCGCCCCACGATGTCCAAAAGAGGAAGTGCCCGGGCAGTGCCCTGCTTTTAACCCCTGTGTATTCTCGGAGGTGTGTCCAAACCCCACTGGCTACACCAGGTGTCAGTATGAAACCCAAAACCTTCATTGGTTTGACCACAGCTTCCCAGAATTCCCACTCAGTGCTCACCCTTCTTGAGGGTCTTTTTTTCTCTTTGGAAAAGGAGGAAAACAGCTAAGGACTCATCTCTGCCTTCTCCTCCCAGTAGCTGCTTTTTCCCTTTTCCCAGGAAAAGGTGCCTGATAATGTGGCTGTCAAGGGACTGAACCTGCTCTAATGAGAGCTGTACAGCACATTACATTTCAGAAGTCCACTTGTTACTTAGAGAAATGGTCTGGATCCTGGAAGAGTTGATCAGAGCCCTGCACTTCTCCAGACACAGGCTCTGAGACGAACAAAAGAAAACTTAGATCTCCCCCAGCCATAGTTTTGGCAAAATCATAATTGCTCTCAGTCCTTGAGGCAACTGTATAGAAAACCAGGCATTGTAAACATCTGATTCCATTCAAAGCAAAGGTACTCTTTAGCATTAATAAATGGAATTGATTTAATGATTTATAGATGGAGAGAAATACCATAGGAACTATTCAGTCCCCAGCCAAACCTCTTAAAAACAGAGGAAAATCTTTCAACCAGCATGAGGTTGCGCCACCATTCCAGTGAGTGGCCCACAGGAAAACAGTGAAATTGTGCAATCGAGTGCTGACCTGACAGAAAGGATCACTTTCATCTTTGACATTGCTGACTGCTACAGCCACTCTTCAAACAAGGACATTTGAATCCAGCTTTCACGATGCTTGTTCTATTCACAGATTTTTGATTATTTTGTCCTGAGAATATCTGACAGCCACAAGAAAGTGAAGCAGAGGGCACTGGACGTGCTGGCTGAAATCACAGGAGCCCTGAAAGATGCCGTGAACCCAGTGATCATTGGTTTGGTGGAAGGAATAACAAAGAACCTGAACTCAAAGGATCCCAGGATTCGTGGGGCAGCTGTGAAAGCACTGGAAGAATCCATTGCTCATTTGGGTAAGGCTGAGCCCTGGCAGGGACTCTCCTCAACTTCGTCTCTGTCTCTCCTGCACAAGAGAGCGCTGAGTGCCTTGACAGCTGCTCTTGTCTGTGGAACACTGCAGCTGACACCAACCAGAGGCTGTGCAGGTGCAGTCCTTATGCACCATCCCCAACAGGCTGGAATGGGATCAGCATTTCCCAACAGTGCCAGGAGCCCTTGGCTCTGTGCTGCTTGTCTGAAGAGCAAGTCCTGGGCTACAGCTCTGCTACAGTTCAGAGGCAAAGGGGGTTTGGAGTTTGCTTGGGCACCATCTGACTTCTGAAATGAACAGCTTTGCTGTTGGCATGAAGGGACACTGACCCATCAGAGCTTCTGCAGAGCAGCCACCTGCAAGGCTCTGCGTTAGAGGCATTAGCTGCCTATTTTCCACTTTTCTTCTTTGTCTTCTGTTTTCAAAGGGGAACTGATGATTCACCAAGTTCATTTCTTTAGAACAAACAGGTATAAAACCAGCTGTCAATGATGCCTTGTTCCACATGTTGTTTTGCATGGGCCAAGATGGCCACAGCAATTAACTACATAGGCAAGGGCTGCTCTGAATTCCTTTGCCACACAGATTTATGACAGCTCTGAGAATCCTGCACTGGGGAAATATGCCTGAAAAACGAGTGTTGAAGAGGCAGGTCTTCAAGAGGAGTTTCCACTTTCTCCTCCCCAGCTGCTCTGTGAACTCAGGAACTGCCTGACTCAGTGCCTTTCTGTGACCCAAGTATGGGGCTCTTCCTTTTTGCTCTGGGATGCAAAACCTTTTCACCGCTTCCATGTGACTGAACTCTCGAGGTCCCTGATGTGAAATGTTTTAACACAGCTCCTGCTACAGCAGACAAGTTTGGATTTACAACTGTGAGAGGAGATCTTTTCTTTCTGAATTTAAAACCCTACCAAGCAGGCTAGAAGGAAAGAAGAAAAGGATTCAAAAAACCACAGAAATGTACTTGATTTTATAAAATGGGGTTGGCCCTGCCCTTTCCCTCCCCACTGTCCTTTCTCCTATGACCTGAGAAAAGCGAGCAGAAAAGTGTGTTTCCTTGTAGATAAAGCGTCCCTGCTGAAAGAGCTCAGCTACCAATGGAATCACCTGAGTGGCCAAGCCCTGCTGGATGTCACCGAGTGTATCACAGGTATGGCCTCCCCTTCTGAGCCCAGAGCTCTTCCCAGGGAGCATTTACAGGGAATGCCTGTGAGCAGACAGCAGAGCAGCTCCTCCAAACCAGGAGGTGCTGAGCTTGTCCCTGCTGCCCCATAGCCAAGGCAGGTGGGTTTGGCAGGTTTTCCCTGGCTGCTGCAGAGCTGGGCAGCATCTGAGATGGGGGCAGCGCTGGGCCTGGGGCTGAGCTCTCACTGGGGCATCTCAGAACCACCTCTAGCAAAGTGAGGGCTAAAAATGCCCCAGCTGGCTCCTCTCTGGGGAGCTCAGGGACATCTGTGATCTTTGAGGGGAAATGGTGGCCAATGCTGTTTCAGGGCATCAGTTTGTTTTGTCCTCACAGAATTCTTGTTTTTGTCTTGGAAAGTTTTGAGGCTGAACCGTGCAGGGCCTGGGGGTCACAGCTTAGGTCAGAACTCAACAGAGGTATCAGAGGCATGGGTTTAGTGCAAGGCACCTCTGGGGCACAGGGACAGAAGCAGAGTGCTGAGGCTCCCTGCCTGTGCTGTCACAGTGGCCTTGGACTGAGCCTTTCAGGGTATGCAAACAGTGTCTGCCTGTGTCAGCGCTGTCCAAAATGCTACAAATGCAGCTGATCATTGATTCCTCAGAGGAGCTTGCTGTGTCAGCAATAGCCAAGGAATGGAAACATTATAATCCCAATATATAGCAGAGAAGACGATTGATAGCCTTGCTTTAACTGGGGCTAAATCCACTGCTAATTATGCCAACATCTTTGAATGCAAGGTTTAATACACTTTGTGTCTTCATTAGGAATCTCAAAAGGGCATGTTCAGCAATTGGGAATGTCAAAGGCCCTTAAAGAGCATTTGAATAAAGTAGATCTCCAGCAATAGGGAATTTAGTTTAGCAGTTCTTTTGATCTCTTTTTCAAACAAAGGAATTAACCATAAATTAGGGCTACTTTAGAAAAAGCAGATGTTCTCTCTGAGATTTAGTAGGAACAGACAGCTGCTCCTCACGTTCAGTAGTCACTGATGTCTTTAATTGCATTTAAACTCAAATGAATTTCCATTTTAAAATGGATACCATAACCCTTTCCTGCTTAGCAGAATTGGTTTTGGTTACTTGCAGGAGCTGTTTCAATGTTGATGACTGCTGGTGGATTAACAGCATAGAGAAAATGAAGTCTCTTCCACCACAGAATATTAAATGCCTACTAGATAACATTTTGTCTGATCAGAAAATAAGAATGGTCTCCAGAGCATTTCAGGTTTTTTTCTCTCAGCCAAATCTGCCAAGCAAGAAACCTGTTGGTAGTAAATATTTGTCTGTGTTTGATACAGTTCAGTTCAGAAAATGGGCCGAGATATTTCAGGGACAATGTGAGAAAACACTCGTATTTTGGTTACATTTCAATCCCCTGTGTAGCATTTTTCTTTCTCTATGCCCTATTTCAGTGAACATTATAAAAAAAATGCCATTACCATTCGGAGGGGAAGTGGCATTAAAATGTGGAGATGCCCAATTGCCAAGGCAATGGGGTCTGGGTAATTATTAAGACACCCTGAGGTTTGAAACAGCTCTTTGTTGGAAGCCCCAAAAGCATTCTGCCAAAGACACCAGTTGGTGACTGATGTTTCTCATCCAGCTGTCAGGCAGCAGCCATCTCTGGTGGGCTGGAGTTTTGAGGTGTGTTCTAATCCTGCCCTTTGCTGTGTGCCAAGGGAAGAGCCAGATTAGACATTTGGCACTTGGCATCAAAGTTACAAAAATGGAATCATCTCTTTTATTAGAAATCTCTCCATTTCCTCTCTATGTGCATTTCCAAATCTTCAGTATGGATTTAGACAACTTCTTAATGGAAATCAAAGGCAATTGGACATTTCATTCATTGTTCATGCAGAAAGAGATTGTGAAATAATTTAGTAAAGGTAGGAAGTCTGCCCCAGGGACAAGGCTCTGGTTGGAGCAATTAGTGCTGAGGGGTTGGTGGTTCTGTTTCCAGGAGGATCAGCTGCTTTGCCCGTTTCTGGACCAAGGGGCTCTGGGTGCTATTTTGCTGCTCTTGGCCAGAGAGGCTGGCAAGAAGCAGAAGCAGAGGCAGATCCTTGTTTGCAGTGAGGCTGGTGGGTAAGGAGCTGTGTCTCTGTCCCAGCAGTGCCTGTGCAGGGGGTTCATGCCAGGAGCCCTGAAGTCGCCCAGCGCGACGCCCTGCCCGTGCTCTGGTGCTGCCTGGGGAACAAGGCGCTGCCTGTGCGGAGCGCCAACGTCCGCACCGTGGCCACCAAGCTCGCCTCTGCCCTCTGCAAGGTGATGGGCACCCAGCTGAAGAAATGTGCTGCCAGCAAGCCTCCACATGTGCGGGAAAACCTCTCCAAAATGCTGGGCTGGTGAAGGCGAGATGTTCTCCAGAAAGCTGAGGAAGCGCTGAGTTGGACACCTCTGGATTTGCCTTTTGAGCTGTGCCAAAAGTGACGAAATCCTAAGGAAGGGTGTGAATCTGCCCCTGCTCTCTCCATTGCCCGTCCTAGTGATGGCATGGGGGGCCTGGAGCAGCTCCAGATGGAGGACAAGGTGAAGGCAATCATGGCTCAGCCTCACACAGAGGTGAGGGGGGAGCTGGGCCAATCTCTGCTGGCAGGAAGGGTCTTGTGGCAGCCCAGAGAGGCTGTGCACATTGCCAGGGAACAGCTGTGCCCTGCATGTGCCCCTGCAATGAGCTGTGCTGCTGCCAGTGCCCCTGGAGCTGTGGGGCTGCTGAGCTGTGGGGCAGGCAGAGGAGCAGGAGGGTGCATGTGCAGCTGAGCCATTCCTGGGGAGCACAGGGCTCTGGGCTCCCTGCTGTCCCAGGGCAGCCCAGAGGCCAGGCTGTGCGTGTCCTAGCTCTGGGCAAGTGGCTCAGGGTTTGCCCTGGCCTGCCTCAAGTGTGTGCCAGCAGGAGCATGTTTCCCTGTGCAGCTGTTTAGACATTTCCAGGAAATGTGTCCCATGAAATATGGAGCTTCAGCTGCTTTAGGTTTACATGGTGGTCTCTGTTAAACTTTGCCTCTCTGTTAAACTTTGTGTCTCCACTTTGCAGATCTGGCTGGTTACAGTCTTACCGAGAAGTTTTCTCCGGATACTTCCAATGTTCCCTCACCCACAAAGTCCTCGCCTCCCATTCAGCAGAGCTCTCTTTCCTCCAAGTTCAGGAAGAAGCTGCCGCCTGTATGAAGAGTGTTTGAAGAATAGGATTGATGTGTTAGGCTTCATAGTTACAGCTGTACATATGTTCTGATCTTTAGATGTAATTTTGAATTAATGTGTTTTGATTCTGTCTTCACAATTTGATGACATATTTTTAATTGTATATATTTTTTTTGGTGATTAAAAAAAGTAAATACATAAATAAAATTTAAATAAACCAAGAGGAGAATATCAGACCAGGACCTGCTAGCCTAGAGATTATGGGAGTGCAGCTCACTCAGTGTGCCAGTGTCTCACCACATCCTTTCCTCATTGGGCCTCTCCTCTTCCTCTTTGACCATGTTTTCTTTGTGCCATTTGTGCTGCTCTTTGTTACTTGGCATTAAAACAGGGTCACCATTGACCTCTTTGGGGGACAATGGATCCAAAAGATCCTGTCTAGTCAAAGGTTTTCTACCTAGGTGTGTTCTGTACTCACCAAAGGCCTGAGCAAAGAAACCAAGAGAAGTGTACCCAAATCCCAAAGCTTTGCTCCCTTGCAATCTCCCACAGATCTGGCTCACAGGTGTCTTCAATCACAATTCCAGAGGTAAGAAGAGGTCATGTATTTCACTGGTAAATGATGCACTGCTTTGGCAAAGTCACCTGTATGTATATTTACCCAGGACAGCAGTGCAGCTGTGTTGTTTGCACCTTGTTTGCAGAAGGATGAGTGCCCTGGGAGGCCAATAACAAGTGACAAGGGTTGCTCCAATCTGCACTGCAGCCTGGGTGCCATTCAGCCCAGAGCTAGGGAATCATTTGTTCCCATGGACCAGTGCTTGCCAGTGGAATGAATTCCTGCACAGCTGGAAGAAGCAATTTGGGATTCAGCTCCAGCTCTTGGTGGGCTGCATGATCCTTGACAATGCTGCCCTTCCAGAAATTATTCTGCAGTTTCCTCTTATAGTAATTTGAAGCTTTTAAACTTCACATTTCAATTTGCTTTGCCTTAGGGAAAAACACTTCTGGGCCCAGTGCAAACTGTAACCTTTTGGCAGCAAAGTCCTCATGGTTGCCAGCTTCTGATGTTACACAATGTCACCTGGCTGCATGTGTTTGCTTAGCTCTGGGTCTAGTCCTGGCCTAGTAAAGCCCAGGCAGGGTGGCACATTGCAGGGAAAACTGGTCCATGAGCTTATGGGGTTGCCATCAGCAGCAGAGTGAATGTGCCCTTTGGGGATTCCTCTGGAGACAAATTTAGGGACCTGCTCCATGCCACAATATTCTCTTAGATTATTCTGAAATATCCTAGAAAAGGCTGTGAAAATTCACATCTCCTTGCACACCCACTGTTTGAAGAGGGGCATTTTTGTCCCTCCTCAAAGTCATTGTTCTTGCACACCAGAAACATGAACATCCACCAACAGGAATGATGCATGGTCCTGCTGCTGCTGCTTCAGAGCACTGGGCAGTGCAGACCTGGGTGTTACCAATATAAGCACTTAATTAGCATTTCATGCTCCTCCAAGCTGTCCAGATCTCAGGGCTTTTTGTTTCAAAGCAGCCACTGCACCATCTCTAGGGAAGAACAGGAAATGGGAAACAGCGACTGCCAGCCTTGCAGGGGCATGGGGGAAAACGTGAAGTGTCTGCATCAAAAGATGAATGGGAAGAGTGTAATTGCCAAAGCAAACACTTCGTTGGGATAGCAGGAGCAGTTCTTTACTGCATGCTTGCATGAAGATCATTTGGGATCTCCTTTTTGTGTCTTATGCAGAAAAGGAGCTCTTAATAATACCATGCTACTTAAACCAGATTGGGACGTAGCTCTGTAGGTATTCACAATGAAGCAGACTGCCTGCTGTGTCACTGCCAGCCCTGGTGAGCCTGGGAGGGACTGTAGTGTATCCCATGCCTGTTTTGCCTCCAAGCATAGCTTGGTTTTCCTCATTAGTGTGGAGTAAATACCAGAGTAATAAAACGGACAATTAAACTGGCCACTTTGGAGGATATGCTCATGCTTTTGCATGTCAGTCCTGCACCTCATGCTCCCAAGGCTTGTTACTCATCATGAAATATTTTAACAAAAAAACCTCAGCTCTCATGTTACATCTGAATAAAACTGCATCAGATCATCAAGAATTCTGCTGTCAGGAACAAGACAAGAGCCTTCTGACACTCAGATGTGCTGGATTGCTGCAGCCCTTTGTGAAAAGTTGCTGCAGACAGAGTGTTTGGAGTTGGTTTGGGCCTTTATGAAAGATCTGTGGAGCAGTGTGCAGGGCTCTCCTGGCAGGAAACTGTCCAAGCCCAGGGACACGGTGCCGGCAGGAGCGGAGCGGCCCCGCTCCCAGCCCAAGAGTCTGTGGGCTGAGCCCCGCCGGGGAGAAAAGGCAGCGAGGGGCTCCAGCCCAGCTGCTTCACTGCCCTGCCCGCTCCATGGAGCTCTGCCATGGGAGAAAGCCGACGCCGGACGAGCCCCCGAGCTTCCATCAGCTGCTGGAACTGCTCCGTGACAGCTCCTGTTCTTCCGAGAGAGACCCCGGCGCCTTCTTGTAACGCGTGTCATGGGGGGATTCTGTTTGTTAATAAACTGTTGGGGGTTTTCCACTTTCATCTATCAGTAGTAATTTCCTATTGCTGGAAAGGGGTTGTTGGAACACTTTAGAGGAAACGACTTATTGCACAATATGCTGTTTGAAGCTGTCTGAAACTGTGTGAGACAGATGGCTTCACACAGGAGCATCCCCAAGGCTGCTGAGGGGAAGGTACAGAGGAAGACAAACCCAGTATTTCTGAGAGAACTCCTTGACACCAAACCAACCTGAGTTGTCGAACAGCAGACCTGACATTTCGAGACATGGGCCAAAGGGGAAACCTTTCAGTGTGTTTGGTCCAGGCTGGGCTATGCTCGAGGCAAAGGTGCATCAGTGTGTTGGATAATACTCTTTTCTTGACCTAGAGATGGGGCAACTGAGAGGTGTTTTAAAAACTTCTATTCCATTTTCACTCTCATGAGAAGGGTGAGACAATACAGATGTTATAATACGCGCCATCACAATCAGAAGCCAACTACTTCCTAAATATTATACATTATAAGTGTTTCTTGGTCTTTCAGCCTTTTGCCATGCCATGTTGTAGATGCCTTAAAGCCAATTATTTAAAACTACCCCTTGTGGGTCCCACTACAATGCATCTTTCATGGCTCTATTTTTCCAAAGTCTTATTTGCAAGGCGATCTTCTGAAACTTTTTTCTAGCTCCATTTCTCTCTCAACAACATCTGTCCTATTCCATGGCATTTTTAAGTTAGCATTCCTTGTCTCAAGATTTATATATAGATTCATACTTCGTGGGTCTTCTATTAGGCTCAAAAAGCTTTCTACAAATCCATTTCCCACATCAGTGCACTTGGCTCCTTCTCTCCTCATTGTGCCTGGCAAGCACAAGAGCCCAGAGCTCCTGTAGAACCCATCACAGCACTCAGTGGGAGCAAACTTGTGTCCAGTCCTCACCTGGAGCTGTGGTGCTCAGCATTCCACCACATTGGAATGAGGAACTGTTCCTGCTCTTTCAGAAGGAGCTAAGGAGGTTTGGCCTTCAGATCAATTGTCTGCAGGCTCCTGCAGTGCCTGGTGCTGCTCCCTTGCCAGAGGCACCCCAGGCCAGGGGGGCACATCTGGGCTGCTGTGTCTGGCTCTGGGGCTCCCTGTTCTTGGCAGTAAGGAGGAGCTGCAGAGGCTCTGCAGGACTGACAGGATGGGCTTTGGGGCTGGCAGGAGAAGCTGAGGGACCTGGGCTGCTGGAGCTCCTGAAGAGGAGGCCCAGGGCTCATCCTGCAGCT
Organism: Zonotrichia leucophrys gambelii; assembly: GCF_028769735.1. Taxonomy (NCBI): domain Eukaryota; kingdom Metazoa; phylum Chordata; class Aves; order Passeriformes; family Passerellidae; genus Zonotrichia; species Zonotrichia leucophrys. The sequence continues at coordinate 93,030 of NW_026992353.1, read as the reverse complement.
GCTCCAAGGGTGGTTTCAGAGAATTCCAGAATCAGCAAGGTTGGAACAGGCCATGGAGATCATCAAGTCCAACCTGTGCCCTGACACTGCCTTGTCTCCCCTGAGCCTCCTCTCCTCCAGGATAAACAACCCCAGCAGCTCCCTCAGCCACTCCTCACAGGGCTTGTGCTCCAGACCCCCCCCAGCCTTGTTGCCCTTCTCTGGACACGCTCCAGCCCCTCCATGTCCTTCCTAAATTGGGGACCCAGAACTGGACACAGCACTCAAGGTACTGCCCAACCAGTGTCCAGCACAGGGGAAGAATCCCTGCCCTGCTCCTGCTGGCCACACCATTCCTGATCCAGGCCAGGATTGGCCTTCTTGCCCACCTGGGCACACTGCTGGCTCATGTCCAGCCTGCTGTCCCTCAGTCCCTGCAGGTCCCTCTCTGCCTGGCTGCTCTCCAGCCACTCTGTCGCCTTGTTGAGGGAGGGATGCAGGGAGGGAACGGGTCCAGATCCAGTCCTTCCTAAAATGTGGTGTTTGCTGGCATTGCCAGTTCCCACATCTTGGTATTTCCATATTCTGGCACAGCCCAAGCGCAGCAATTTGCTGGCTAAGAAAGCCAAAACAAAGCAAAGACCTGGTACCTACAGCAACCTGATCTCGCGTTTGCTGACACCGCCAGTACCCAGATCCGGAATTTTTCAGATGCCTGCACAGCATAATTCCAGCAATTTGCTGGCACAGAAAATTAGCATCAGGAAATTTCTCAGTGCCAGCACATTCCCCACCCAGATCTGGTGTGCGCTGGCACTGCCAGTGCCCACATCTGGCAATTTCCCTCTTCTGGCACCACCCATGTCCAGCAATTTGCTGGCAAATAAAGCTAAAACCTGGCAATTTCCCCTTGCCAGCACCGCCCAATCTGGAGTTTGCTGGCAGCAGGACCCCAGGAAAGAAGGAAAGAAAGAAGGGGAGAAAAGAGGAAGACATCCAGATCCAGTCCTTCCTGGAGCCTGGAGCCTGGAATGGGCTGTTTGCTGGCACTGCCAGTGCCCAGATCTGGAAATTTCCCTATTCTGGCACAGCCCAAGTGCAGCAATTTGCTGGCACAGAAATCCAAAACCTGTAGCAGCTTCCTGCTACTGGGTCTGGCACCACCCACATCTTGTGTTTCCTGCACCAGAACCCAGATTTGGAAATTTCCCAGTGTCAGCAGAGCCCAAATCCAGCAGATTTCTGTTGCTGGCAATGACACCACCCAGATCTGGTGTTTGCTGGCAGCACCAGCGCTCAGATCTGAAAACTTCCTGTTGCTGGCACAGCCCAAGTCCAGGGATTTGCTGGTACAGAAAGCCAAAGTTTGGAAATCTGCAGGTTCTGGCACCAGCACTATCCAGCTCTGGTGTTTGTTGGGACCGCCAGTGCCCAGATGTGGAAATTTCCCGATGCCTTCAGAGCCCAGGTCTAGCAATTTGGTTTTAGCTAGCTTAGGCAGACAGGTTTCTTTGGACTGTGACTTTCCTTTTTCTTGGAACTGTTTTAACCTGCTCTGGACTGAAAACCCAGACAAACACCAGCAGCAGCTCACACCTGTGGCCCCCCAAGCTCTGGGACGCTGCATTCCAGCACCAGAGGGACTTAGAAGAGACCGAGTGAGCCAACTACAACCCACAAAAAGGACTTTCTGAATTTGCCATCTCTTCAGCACTGTCCAAGGTTTGATTTAATATTATTCATTTTTCATGCTTCTGAATACTTTACTTGTTTAATAAACTCGGTTTTTTTCACTTTTCTCCAGGGAAGTCTTTTCCTGAACTAGTAGGCAAAGGGGCTGTTTGAACTTGCTTTCTAGACGGATCCCTTTTGGAGATATCCTCCCAAAATTTGCCCTAAGCCAGCACTAACAGTCATCATGAAAATTGCACCAGTGGCATAATTTCCTGGTGGCAAATCTTGTGACAGAAGCTTGACCTCATTCTCCATGAGAGATTCTTGGGAAGAGCAGACAGGAGAAGATTCCTGGAAAACTGAAACAGTTTTCCAGAAGTGAAATGAAAATAAAAGAAACAATCCAAGATGTTTTCCTCTATTTATTTCTATGCTCCCCTTTTCCATGTTACACTACTTCTCCATCCCAGTAATTCCAGATGCACGTCACCTCTAGGATCGATGACTTAGTGATTTTTAGACACTCTAAAATACCATGAGCCAGACACAGTTTTCCTTCCCCTGTTTTTACAGGAAAGCAACACTGGAGGTGTAAGTGCAGTGCTGGGCTGAGGTAGGAATCTTACCCCAAGGGAAGGTGGCCCGACAGTGTTTGACCCTCAGCAAGGACAATGCCCAGCAGCAAGCGAGGGGATTGCTGTGCCAGTGTGCAGGAGTCAGGGCTCTGCATCTGGGCTCAGCGCTGCAAAGTTCCCGTGTTTGGGCAGACGGAGGGGCTGTCCCCGGGGCTCGCGGGGCTGGAACGTGGGGCTCGTGGGGCGAGCGGGAAACGGACACGGGGACGAACGTCCCCGGTGCCTCAGTTGCAGCGGCGGCAGCGGCGGCAGCAGCAGCGGCGGCAGCGGCGGCAGCAGCAGCGGCGACAGCAGCAGCAGCAAAACAGATAGTTTTAAACACTCTTTCTATTTCTCTTTTTCTTTCTCTTTCTCTCCCCTTCCCGCTGTCGGGCACCCTTCTCTCAGAGTCCCTTGCCCGGCGTCCCTCTCCTCTCCCGCCTCCCTCTCCCCTGCAGGGCCGGGTCATGCCCCCGGCCCGCGTCTGGCCCCGGGCGGGGCTGCCCCGTGCCCGGCCCCGGCCGTCCCGCCGCGGTCGCGCCTTCGCCCGGCTCTGGCCGTACTGGCGGTGGCGCTGCTGGGCGGGCATCAGTGCCTGGGGCTGGGGCGGCATCGCCGCCCTTCGGCTCCGCCTGGCCCGAGCCCGGCCCCGGCCCCCGCCGCGGCCCTGGCTCCTCTCGGGGCCCGCGGAGGACACACGCGGCGCGGCCGCTCCCGCCGCGGCTTCCCCGGCCGGAGCTCCGCCGCTCGGCAGCGGGGCCGGGCGGCGTTCCCGGGAGCGAACGCCTGGGCATGGCCGGCCCGGGGCGGGTGAGGGGCGCTCGGGGGCCGTTGCTGGCCCCGGGCCGAGCGCTGACAGCCGCGTCCCGCCCGCAGGGAAGGCGCAGGAGGCCCTGCAGGAGCGGCACCGGCTGCGTTCGGTGCTGGGGCGCGCTCCAGGCGCAGCCAAGGAGCAGAGACCCCCGAGAGTGCCCAAGCTGGCCTGGGTGGAGGAGGAGGAGGAAGAAGGCCCTGGAGCTGCCCCAGCACAGGAGACTGAAGAGGTGGTGCCGTTCCAACCACCGCAGGAGGGTGAGTGGCTGAGCTGCCCTGCGGGGCTGGAGCCTGCAACCAGCCATGCCATGCCATGCCATGCCATGCCATGCCATGCCATGCCATGCCATCCCATCCCCTGGGGAAATGCCAACGGACAGGACGGAAGAGGGGCCGGGCAGAAACCACGCAGGGGCCGTGCTCCATCCCCTGGGGCATCCCGGGGCTCTCCCTGCCTGGGCAGCGCAAGGCTGGGCTGTGTTCTCCGGCCTCTCCTGCAGCCCCTCAGCTCTGGCTGTGCTCGCTCTTTGCCAGATGAAGCTGTGGAGCGCACACAAGAGCAGGAATCCAGCCAAGGCCGCTTCCGCAGAACAGCGCAGGTACCTGCAGCCACCCCCACCTGGGCTGGGCCTGCTGTCCCTGCTCAGCCCAGCGCCGTGTGTGCAGCACTCCATACCACATCCCCAGCTTCTTGCCCTTCTCCTACAGCTCATTTGCAACTTCATCCGGAACATTCGGCAGGAAGAGAGCAGCACCATGGGCGCTGGGCTCAGAGCTCACTCCGAGCTCCTCAGTCATGAGACCAGTGCCGCCCTGCTGGATTTGCTCCTGGAGAAGGGTGTTGCCAGGCCAGAACAAGTAAGCACCCTGGGGCCAGACTTCAATTCCCCCATGAGTTCCGTGGCTTTCCCAACCACGCCTGCTGGTCCCTGGGAGCCTTTGGGGCCATGGCAGTGCGCTGGCAAGGGAAGCACTTCTCTGGGGAAGCTGGGAACTTTGCTCTCTCTGGGAGCTTTCCAAGTCTCCCTGTGCCTTCTCCAGGTGCCTGCCTTGGTGAGGTACATCCACCAGTGGCTCGTGGCCAATGATTCTGCCGAGCACAGGCTGGACAAGGCCCTGCTGAATCTCACCACAGCACACCCAGATGACGCAGTCGTGACGCTCCTGCGTGTGGCCCCGTCCTGTGACAGGTATGGGGCCCACCTGCCCACAGGGCTCAGGCCTCCCCAGCCCATCAGCCTGTACCACCTGTGCCAGGTGTCTGAGCAACAGAGAGTTCCAGGGCCCGCTGGCTGCTCCCTTTCCCAGCCCTGGCATGTCAGCCTCTGAGCCTGCTGCCATGCTCCCTTGCCGCCTCTCAGGGCTCTGTCCCCACAGGGCTGGGCTGCCTGGCTGCTGCTGGCAGGGGGGCAGTGGGCAGAGGCAGAGCCGGTGGTCAGCCTGGGGCCCCAGGGATGCCCAGGCCACGGTGCCGTGTCTGAGACACCCCTGAGACAGAGCTCTAACCTCACAGAGCTGCCATTTCCATGTGGAAGACCATCATGGGCTCAGCCAGGACTGCGGAGCCAGTGCAACTGATACTCCTGGATATGCTGGGGAGCTGGCCAGAGTACAGCAGCTGCACCTCCGATGGGGACAAAACGGGTGTCTTTGTCCTGGCTGTGAGTTTCTGCAAGTGGCCTTTGCTGGCCCCAAGGCTGCCTCTCCAGCAGCTCTCCATCCTCCTTCCCCCGCTGCATCTCCCTGCCTCAGGCGCTGGCCTGAAACCTGGCCCAGGGGCAGCATCAGGCCCACCAGGCCCCGTGCTCCCCCTGCCAAGGTCTCTCTGGGCCTCTCCCTGCCACGCTCGCGCCCTGCCACACAGACACCTCGGCACTGAGCGCTGTCTCGGGGGCTTTGTCCTTTGCAGGCAACCGTGGTGATGTGGAAGATCCTCCAGATGCCCCCTGTCCCACGTGTAGTGGAGCCATATTTCCCCGACCTCTTTGTGCATCTGCTCTTCCAAGTCTTCTTCAGCACTCTGGATATGCCAGAGAAGGTTGATGCATTCTGGAAGGAATGCCAGGAGGAATACGGCCTTGCCACCAGCCCCAACAGGTGCTCCATCCTACTCCTCCTGTCCCTGCCACGTCCCTGGGCAGGAGCCAGTGCTCCCAGCATGACCTGGGCTTTGCTGTGCACGCAGGTTTGCAGTGAGGACCCTGAAGTCCCTGCTCTGCCGAATGCAGCACGAGGATGTGGTGGTGGCAATGGAGCGCAGGTGTGGATGGGACATGCTGCTGTGTGCTGACACCCACCACTATGCCGTGGGTCTGCTGGCCAGGTGAGACCCCCTTCTCCCCACTGCCTCTGCCAATTGTGCTCTGTGCCCAGGAAGCTCCACACTGTCCCCGAGGTTGTGGGCCAGAAGGCCTTGTCACCGAGGGATGGCCAAGCAGACTGGAAAAGGCTGGGAGAGGAGGGTGCCCACCAGGAGCTGCCTCCCAAATAGCCCAGGGCCCCTTGCAGGATGCTGGGGAAAGACCAGACCTCTGTGTATCAGTCCTGGCAGAGGTTTGTCCCCCTGGACCACAGTCTTGGTTTCTTTTTCTCATGCCAGGAGGATGTGCTGTGTCTCCATCCCCTTGTGTTCCCAGATCGCTCACTACCTGCTCTGGCTGCTCAGCACACAGGAGCCACGCTGGGAGCTGCCCGCCCTGGCATTCCTTGTGGAGGTGAGCCTGATGGCCAGCGCTGCCTGGCTGAGCTGCCTCCCAGCTCTCTGCCCTCTCGGAGCCGCAGCTGCCTGGGACCGTGCCTGTGCCCTGTGCTGCTGCCTGGGCCCGGCCCTGTGCGGCCCTGGGCTCCTGCTGGCCGGGTCCCTGTCACTGCCCTGTGCCTTTCAGGTCCTCGAGTGGCTGGACTTGAGTGAACGTGGTGCTAACAGGGTCCTGCAAATTTTGTCAAGGCAGCTGCAGAGTGAATGCAGGGAGAGGCGTCGCCTGGCGCTCAGGGCCCTTCTCAAGCTCGCTGTTGATCCCTGCATGGTGAGAAGAGGGCAACAGCTGAAGCTGAGCTGGGGAATGCAGTCACTTGGGCTTGGCTGGGCTTTGGGTGCTGGAGCAGCTGCTCTCAGCTCTCCTGCCTCCCGGTTCAGCTGCCCAAATTCTTTGGGACAGGCCTTTTGCCTCTGGGCCCTGCAGCAGCAGGATGGCGTTTCACAAACTTGTGTTCGCCACAGACCAAAAACATGCAGAGCCTGACTGAAAGTCTTGTGGAGCTCCTGTGGGATGGAGAGATAGTTATGATGACAGTCATGCTACTCAACTCTATCATCTTGGACGGTGACAGGCTGTTGCCCAGCCCCATCACACTGCAGCTTCTTGAGGCACTCCTGCCACTCTTTGACCACGTAAGGCTCACTGCTCCCAGCCACAGCCACTGGGTGCTGTCCAGACACTTTATGCCCTGTGGATTTGCAGGCTTGTGCCAAGCTGAGCTCTGTGCAGCCAATGCTGAGGTATTTTTTCTTCCTTTCATACAGGACAATAGCCAGGTGCAGCTCATCTCCATACTGCTCTTCCAAACATTGGTGACTCATGCAGAGGAAAAGGCAAAAAAGGACCTGAAGACAGCCCTGCGCCAGAGCCTGCTGCCCCTCTTCCTCCACTGCCATGATGAGAATCAGCGGGTGGCACAGGTGAGGACTCGTGGGCTGCTGCTGTCCCCCTGGCAGGGGGCTCGGCTGCCTCCTGCCCTGGCACCTGCCAGACTGCAGCCTCATCCAGGCCTTGGCACAGGGACGAGGGTCCTGCGCCCTGGGCTCTGGGGCCATCTCCACATCTCTGCTGCTCTCCAGGCTTCTCAGGAAACGCTGCTTTGTGTGGCTGAGTTCCTGAAGAGGAGGGATCTTGAAAGACTGCTGAAGAACAAGAAGCTGTGGAAGTTCGCTGAGTTCCTGGTAAGGATGGCCTGCAAGCCCCAGCCTCAGCCTGGAGAAGGCCCCTGAGGGCGGTGCTCAGTGTGCGGGGCCAGGCAGCTGTGCCCCTGCCCGCTGCTGCAGCCAGAGGCCGGGCGGGCTCTTCTCCAGGCTCCCGTGGGCCCGAGCCGGGTGCCCATGGAGGCCCGGCCCGGCGGGGCTGCGGGGCGGCACCGCGGCTCCCCGGGCAGCAGCCGGCCCTCTGCCCCCTGCCTTCGGGAGCCCTTGGCCAGCGGCTGCTGGCCGCGCCTCAGGGCTGTACGGGCAGGGGAGGCCGGCGATGGGCGCAGACAGCGCCCGGCCCAGGGGCTGAGCCCGCGCCAACCCTTCCCTCCTGCCGCTCTCTGCAGCTGGCAGAGGACAGGAGCAGAGCGGCCGAGCACCTGCGCCGGGCCCTGCGCTACCTGGAGAGCCCACAGGAGTCCCTGCGAGCAGCGGCCATCAGGTTCATGGGTGAGCCACGATCCCGGGCTGCCCTTCCCTTCCCCTCCCCGGCCCGGCCCGCCGCAGCTCGGCCCCAGCCCCGCCTGCTGCCCCGGCAGCGCCAGCCGGGCCCGGCGCCGTGGAGCCCCGCCTGGCCTGGGCATTGCTGCTGCCGCCCTCTGGCAGCCGTGCCCTGGGGCGGCAGCGTGCGGCAAGGGCCGGGCTGAGCCCTGCCGGGCCAGCAGCCCGTGTGGCCACAGCGCCGGCAGCGCCGCTGGCAGGGAGCTGTGCCGCTGGCGCCGTGACAGGCTCTGTGTTCACAGGCATGGCCGGGCGGCACCTGAGGGGGCAGCAGCAAGAGCTGCAGCTGATCTGCACTGGTGAGTGAGTGAGGGCAGCCGGCTGACAGCAGGGACTGCTGGGGGAGAGCTGCAAGCCTTGGCCTGGCTGCAGAGGGCTCTGCTCCCGTGGGCAGAGCACACGGAGCTTTCAGGGCCACATGGGGGATTTGTGGCCAGCAGCTTCGGGCTGATCCCCTTGCTCCCTGCTCCCTCCCGGCCACGGCAAGAGCTGGCTGGGATGGCCCTTGCAGGGTCTCTCCTGGTGTCCCTGCAGATCCGGCTCTGACCGTGCCTCTGTTAGAATATAGAGTGTGGTATAATACACAGACTCCCAGGAGTTTTCTTTTGCTGCCCAGGGTCTGCAGGGCATAGGGGATGAAGGGGAGAAGGGTACCCTGGGTCAGCAACCTGCCCACGTGTGCAGTGCTGCAGGGAAAATGGCCAGAAGCCCCTTGGCCTTTGGTGGTTCTGATGAAGCCTTTGTGCTGGTGACAGAGTGGCTCGGCAGAGGCCGGGGCTGCAGGGATCCCTGTGAGAGCGGTGCCTGGAAATGGCCACAAGCCCTGTGCCAGGAAGGAACCACCCTCTTTATCCTCCTGCCCGTGTGCTGCTGGCTGCCTTGCTGAGGGCTCCCAGGTGCCTCTGGACGGGGCTGCTCTGGAGCTGCTGTGGGGCTGCGGCGCTGCTGCCGGGCAGCTTGGCCGGGCTGGGGCAGCCCCTGTGGGGCTGGGGCGCTGGCAAGCCCTGAGCAATGGGCTGGCAGAGGCCACAAGCAGCCCCCGGCAGCTGCGCGCCCTGTTCCTGCCAGAGTTGACTTGCAAGAGGGACCCTGGGCACTGTGGAACTAACAGCATCAGTGTTGTTGGAAACCCAAATGCAGGGAAATCTCAGACCTTTGGTCTTGTCAGCAAAGCTTAGAATTAAACACAGGATTTGATTGGAGACCTTGGAAAGGGCTTCCAAACTTAGGTGCTAGAAGCGAGAATGTGGATTTCTAGTTTATTATAGCAGAGACACGGGGAGGAACGTTGAAGTGGAGGAAAGTTTAGAGGTTTAGTGCTGAAGATCTAGAAAAAGTAAAAGTAGTTACAATGGTAAACAAGAAGCTTAGGATGCAGTGCTGTATGTTTGTGTGTCATAACATGATTGGCTAAAGAAACTTACACTGAAGCTTAACATGAGTCCCTAAGACGAAATATTGAAGGATTGGGTCCAAAACATAAATATCCTTGTTGGCCGTGTCTTCTTGGCCAAGAAATCCAAAGTTCAAAGCTCTTGTAACTACAAGTCTTGTGGGCCTTGTGAGCCATGCAGTGCAGATGTGAACCAAATTCACCCTTCCTGTCTATGTAGAAGAGAAGAAAAAGCAATGGCATCATCTAAAACACTCAGAGGTCCGCTCTCTAGCTCATTCCAAACTCTTTCAACACCCCCAAAGTGGGATTTAGCTACAAAGAGATGACAAGGACTCTTAGTGCTGGCTCTTTGACTCCAGAGCGGCCGCTTTAGAATCTTTCACATGAGCCTGTGTAGTCATGTGCCAGAAATGGATCATTTGAAGAAACTTTCCCAACTGACTTGCATGGAGGTTTCTTTGAAGGGTATTTGAGGAGAAAGGCTCCCAGCAGAGGTCTGGGCTTTGGCCTAGCTGTGTCCCCTAGAGCTAGACCCAATTTCGGGGCACATTTGGAGACCTCATCCGTGGGTGGATGGACCACTGAGGATTTTCCCAATTGCTGGGAATGGTTCTCCAGGTCCCTTGTGTAAAACGGGGCTCCCCAGCACCTGCGCATCTGCAAGATGGTAAACAATTGTCTTGGTTTGAAAAGAGAGGTGTCTGCTAATGAAGGCAGAAGGCTTCTCTGAAATGGAAAATGTAAATCTCCTCCCTTCAAATGATTCTAATTTAGAAATTCAAATGCTCTCAGGGAAAGATATGGGGATAGGACTGAGCCCGCAGTGCCGGGCAGCGTTTGCTGATGCTCTGAGCCCTTCCTAAAGACCCTGTTGGGCTCTTTAGACACCTGGGGCCAGGGATTCCTTCCAAGCTGGGCCACTTTGGCTGGGCTGGGGGCGGCCCCAGGGCAGTAGGCAGTGTTTGCAAGGGCCCTGGGTGGCACGCAGCAGCACGGTCTCTGTGCCATGGAATGGAACCCGGTGACCAAGGGCCCTTTGTGACACGTGGGAAATAGAAGCTTGCCTGGCTGCTGGGAGCGCACAACGGGGCAGAACGGGACAGAGCGGTGCCGTGAGGAGCCCCCGCACAGCGCACCCGTTCCTGTCTGACCCGGAGCCTTTCCGAGGCGTTCTTGCTGCAGCTGAGCTCGAGGCCAGACCACAGGACTTGGTGACCTGTGGCCTTCCCGAGGCTTCTCTTCAGCAGGTGCCCACACAAATCCAGTCATTATCATGGAGCAGAGACCCCTGAAAGTGACCAAGGTGGCCTGGGGGAAAGAGGAGGAAGAAGGCCCTGGAGCTGCCCCAGCACATGAAACCAAAGCGGTGGTGCCGTTTGAGCTGCCGCAGGAGGGTGAGTGGCAGAGCTGGGCCACAGGGTTGGTGCCTGCAGCCAACTTGGCACCATTCCATCCCATCCCATTTTATCCCATCCCACCCAATCCCATCCCATTCCCATGGACAGGACGGAAGAGGGGCCGGGCAGACACCCCACAGTGGCCCTGCTCCATCCCCTGAGGCATCCTGGGGCTCTCCCTGCCTGGGGAGCACAGGGCTGGCCCGCGTTCTCCGGCCTCTCCCGCAGCCCCTCAGCTCTGGCTGCGCTCGCTCTCTGCCAGATGCAGACCTGGAGCGCACACAAGAGCAGGAGTCCAGCCGTGGCCGCTTCCGCAGAACAGCGCAGGTACCTGCAGCCACCCCCACCTGGGCTGGGCCTGCTGTCCCTGCTCAGCCCAGCACCGTGTGTGCAGCACTCCATGCAACATCCCTGGCTTCTTGCCCTTCTCCTACAGTTGGTCGGCAAATTCATCAAGAGAATGCAGGAGGAAGAGACCATCGCCACAGGCACTGGGCTCAGACCATACTCTCCCATCTTCCAAACCAAGCCCAGTGCGGCCCTCCTGTGTATGCTTGTACAGGAAGATTTTTACTATCCAAACCAAGTAAGCAGCTTGTGGCCAGGGTTTGATCCTCCCAGGATTTGCTTGGCCTCCCAAGCCACGCATGCTGGTTGCTGTGAGCCTTTGGGGCCACATGGCAGTGGGCTGGGAAGGGAAGCACTTCTCTGGGGAAGCTGGGAACATTGCTCCCTCTGGCAGCTTTCCAAGTCTCCTGCTGCATTATCCAGGTGCCCGCCATGGTGAGGTTCATCCACCAGTGGCTCATGGCCAATGATTGTGCTGAGCACAGGCTGGATGAGGCCCTGCTGGATCTCACCGAAGCACAGCCAGATGACGCAGTGGTGACGCTCCTGCGTGTGGCCCCGTCCTGTGACAGGTATGGGGCCACCTGCCATGAGGGGTCAGGCCTCCCCAGCCCAACACCCTGTACAGCCTGCCCCAGGTGTTGGAGCAACAGAGAGTTCCAGGGCCCTCTGGCTGCTCCCTTTCCCAGCCCTGGCACGTCAGCCCCTGAGCCTGCTGCCGTGCTCCCTCCCTGCCCCTCAGGGCTCTGTCCCCACAGGGCTGGGCTGTCTGGCTGCTGCTGGCAGGGGGCAGTGGGCAGAGGCAGAACTGGCATCCAGCTCAGCTCCCTCCGGTGCTGTGTCTGAGACCCCCCTGAGACACAGCTCTGACCCCACAGAGCTGCCATGGCCATGTGGAAGACCATCATGGGCTCAGCCAGGACTGCGGAGCTGGCGCAGCTGATCCTCCTGGATGTGCTGGGGAGCTGGCCAGAGTACAGCACCTGCACCTCCGATGGGGACGAAACGGGTGTCTTTGCCCTGGCTGTGAGTTTCTGCAGCTGGACTTTGCAGGCCCCAAGGCTGCCTCTCCAGCAGCTCTCCATCCTCCTTCCCCCACTGCATCTCCCTGCCTCAGGCGCTGGGTTGAAACTCGGCCCAGGGGCAGCTTCAGGCCCACCAGGCCCCGTGCTCCCCATGCATCTCTCTGAGCACCTCCCTGCCACGCTCGGGCCGTGCCACACGCACACCTCGGCACTGAGCGCTGTCTCGGGGGGCTTTGTCCTTTGTAGGCAACCATGGTGATGTGGAAGATCCTCCAGGTGCCCTGTCTCCCACGGATCTTGAAGGTGTATTTCCCTCGCCTGTTTGTGCATCTCCTCTTCCAAGTGTTCTTCAGCACTCTGGATATGCCAGAGGAGGTCGATAGATTCTGGAAGGCATGCCAGGAAGAGCACGGCCTTGCCACCAGCCCCAACAGGTGCTCCATGCCACTCCTCCTGTCCCTGCCACGTGGCCTGCCAAGGAGCCAGTGCTGCCAGCGTGACCTGGGCTTTGCTGTGCACACAGGTTTGCAGTGCGCACCCTGAAGTCCCTGCTCTGCCTTCTCCGCTGCGAGGATGTGGTGGTGGCAATGGAGCGCAGGTGTGCCTGGGACACGCTGCTCTCTCTTGACACTCACCACTTTGCCGTGGCTCTGCTTGCCAGGTGAGACCCCCTTCTCCCCACTGCCTCTGCCATTGCTGCTCTGTGCCCAGGTGGCCACAAAGTGTCCGTGGTGGCCATGGGCCAGAGGGCCTTGTCACTGAGGGACGGCCAAGCAGACTGGAAAAGGCTGGCAGAGGAGGGTGCCCATGAGCAACCAACTCCCAAGTGGCCCAGGTCCCCTTGCTGGAAAGGTGGTGGGGGAAGACGAGAACTCTGTGAGTCACTCGTGGGAGAGTTTTGCCCCACAGGCTCAGGGTCTTGTTTCCTTTTCCTCTTGTCAGAATCATTTGCCATTCAGCCATCCACTTTTGTTCCGCGGTTGCATTCTACCTGCTCGCCCTGCTCAGCAAAGAGATGCCATACTGGGATTTCCCTGCCCTGGCATTCCTTGTGGAGGTGAGCCTGATGGCCAGCGCTGCCTGGCTGAGCGGCCTCCCAGCCCTCTGGCCTCTCGCAGCCACAGCTGCCAGGAGGGTGCCCGTGCCCTGTGCTGCTGCCTGGGCCCGGCCCTGTGCGTTCCTGGGCTCCTGCCAGCCGGCTCCCCTGTCACTGCCCTGTGCCTTTCAGGTCCTCGAGTGCCTGGACTTGAGGGAATGCAGTGACAGTGTTCTGGAGATCCTGGCACAGAACCTGCAGAGCGAGCACATGGCCAGGCGTTACTTGGCACTCCGAGGCCTCGTAGTGCTGGGCAAGAATCCCTTGATGGTGAGAAGGGGGCAGTGGCTGAAGCCGTGCAGGCAGCGTGGGGCTGGGCAATGCAGTTGCTCGGCCTTGCCTGGGCTTCGGCCGCTGGGGCAGCTGCTCCCAGCTCTCCTGCCTCCCGCTTCAGCTGCCCCAGTGCTTCGGGACAGGCCTTTGGCCTCTGGGCCCTGCGGCAGCCGGGCAGCCTCTCACAAAGTCGTGTTCCGCACAGGCTGAAAAAATGTGGAGCCTGACTGAAAGGCTTGTGGAGCTCCTGCAGGAAAATGATAGCGACATGATCGGGATGACCATTCTTCTTTTAAGATACTTGCTCCTGGATGATGGTGCCCTAATACCCACCCCCATTGCCCTGCAGCTGGCTGAGGCGCTCCTGCCACTCTTTGACCATGTAAGGCTCTGTGCCCACAGCCACGGCCACTGGCTGCTGCCCGGACACTTGGTGCCCTGTGGAGATGCAGGCCTGTGCCCTGGGGGGCCTGAAGCAGCTGATGCTCAGGTATTTTGCCCTTCCTCTCATACAGGATGATAGCCAGGTGCAGCTGAGCTCCATGTGTGTCTTTCAAGAGATTCTGGACTCATTAACCAAAGATGGAAGAAAGGCCCTCAAGTCCCACGTGCGTCAGAGCCTGGTCCCACTCTACTTCCACTGCCATGATGAAAATCGGATTGTTGCTGAGGTGAGCACTTGTGGCCGGCTGCTGTCCACCTGGGAAGGGGCTGGGCTGCCTCCTGCCCTGGCACCTTGCGGGCTGCAGCCTCCTCCAGGCTGTGGCACTGGGATGCTCCTGGGCCCTGGCCTGTGGGGCCATCTGTGCGTCTCTGCTGCTCTCCAGGCGTCCTGTGTAGTACTGTATTCTGCAGCCAGATTCCTGAAGAGAAGGAATCTCGAACAAGTGCCAGAGGTGGATGAGACATGGAGGTTCGGCGAGAGCCTGGTAAGAGCAGCCAAGAATCCTCAGCCTGGAGAAGGGCCCTGAGGGCGGTAATCAGTGTGCGGGCCCAGGCAGCTGTGCCCCTGCCCGCTGCTGCGGCCAGAGGACGCGCGGGCTCTTCTCCAGGCTCCCGTGGGCCTGAGTCGGGTGCCCATGGAGCCCCGGCCCGGCGGGGCTGCGGGGCGGCACCACGGCTCCCCGGGCAGCAGCCGGCCCTCTGCCCCCTGCCCTCGGGAGCCCTTGGCCAGCGGCTGCTGGCCGCGCCTCAGGGCTGTGCGGGCAGGGGAGGCCGGGGCTGGGCGTAGACAGCGCCCGGCCCAGGGGCTGAGGCCGCGCCAACCCTTCCCTTCTGCCGCTCTCTGCAGCTGGCAGAGGACAGGAGCCGAGCGGCCGAGCACCTGCGCCGGGCCCTGCGCTACGTGGAGAGCCCACAGGAGCCCCTGCGAGAGGCGGCCGTCCGGTTCATGGGTGAGTCCCGAGCCCGGGCTCCCTCCCCGGCCCAGCCCGCCGCAGCTCGGCCCCAGCCCCGCCTGATGCCCCGGCAGCGCCAGCCGGGCCCTGGGGCGCCTTGGAGCCCCGCCTGGCCCGGGCATTGCAGCTGCCGCCCTCTGGCAGCCGTGCCCTGGGGCGGCAGCGTGCGGCAAGGGCCGGGCTGAGCCCTGCCGGGCCAGCAGCCCGTGTGGCCACAGCGCCGGCAGCGCCGCTGGCAGGGAGCTGTGCCGCTGGGGCCGTGACAGGCTCTGTGTTCACAGGCATGGCCGGGCGGCACCTGAGGGGGCAGCAGCAAGAGCTGCAGCTGATCTGCACTGGTGAGTGAGTGAGGGCAGCGGGCTGACAGCAGGGACTGCCAGGGGGAGCTTGTAAGCCCTGTCCCGGCTGCGGAGAGCTCTGCTCCCGATGGCAGAGCACACGGAGATTTCAGGGCGGCGTGGGCCGTGTCTGGCCAGCAGCTTCAGGCTGATCCCCTTGCTCCCTGCTCCCTCCCGGCCACGGCAAGAGCTGGCTGGGATGGCCCTTGCAGGAGGCTCTCCTGGGCTCCCGGCAGATCCGGCTTTGACCGTGCCTCTGTTCCTCTCTCTTGCAGCCCTGGAACGCCTGACGGAGGACACGAGCAGTGCCGTGTCAGAGCTGGCACTTCAAACACTGCATGTCCTCCGAACAACACCGCATGGCCGATATTCCATCTTCCAGAGGCTGCACGATCAGCTGCACAGGGCATGGATCACTCTGCCTCGTCTCTCGCGGCTCAGCTGGCTGCACTGCTGGAGCTCTGAGGACAGCTGATCTGGGAGGGTCTCTTAGCTGGTGCAGCCTGAGCCAGTGGGGATTTTTACTTTTCTTTAAGATTTTTCTTTTCTACCGTTCTAATTTTTACCCTCTGTAAATATAGACCGTGTTATAATATACACACTCTCACGAGATTTTCTTTGCTGCCCAGGGTCCGTAGGGCATAGGGGAGGAGGGGAAAAGGGTGCTTGTGCTCACCCAGCTGCCCAGGCGTGCAGTGCTGCAGGGGAAATGGCCAGAAGCCCCTTGGCCTTTGGTGGTTCTGATGAAGCCTTTGTGCTGCCCACAGAGCGGCTGGGCAGGGGCCGGGGCTGCGGGGATCCCTGCCAGAGCGGTGCCTGGAGATGGCCACAAGCCCTGTGCCAGGCAGGAAGCGCCAGCTGTGTCCTCCTGCCCGTGTGCTGCTGGCTGCCTTGCTGAGGGCTCCCAGGTGCCTCTGGACGGGGCTGCTATGGAGCTGCTGTGGGGCTGCAGCTGTGGAGTACCTGCTGCAGGTTGTTAAAATCAGGAGCCCTGTGCATTCTATGTAGAGAACGCTGGTTGCATAATAAATCTGCCTTCCTGTCAAAAGCAGGCAATTAGTATTAATGATTTCATCACAAAGAGCAGGAGAACACTTAGAAGTTGCCAGAGAAACTGCATTGAAAAACACTGTTAAAACAAAGATTATGATGCTACATAGGAACAGGTGCATCCCTCAAAAGCCTGGAGAAAAAAGTAAGACTTTAGAGACATGGTGCCAATAACAGCACAATATGCAAATTACACATTAAGGACTTTTGGAGAAAGTTTGTACTCTCTAGATACAAAAACTCATAATAGAATACAGTCCATCAATACATGGTGGCCATGTGTTGGGCATACCACATGACACAATGTTAGCCTCATGTTTTGGTGAAATACACAATTAAGTAGGGAGTTAAAGATTGGTGGGAATTAATCTGGAGAGCTTTCTGTGTGACGGGACTAAAATAAGCTTGATTTTTAGCCTACAAAAAAAAAATCTCATAAAAATTACAATTATTGTGTAGAAATGCAGGAAAGTACATATATGTGGAACGGAAAGAGCAAACATGAGACAGCATATCCAAAACATTTTTTATCTGAATTATTAAAAATATACACTTTGGATATATTTTGAATATATATATAACCTTTTGTTAGGTTGGCTTGTCATGATGTTTCAGCTTTCTAGAAGACAACGATAAGGAAGATGAATGCAAGTTTATAATGAAAGTTAAGGAATGTAATTGGTCCAGTTTAAGGAACATTTCATGGCAGGAGCGAGTTTTGAAGAGAACAGGAGGAAATAGTCTCACATGTAGGCCACGGGCCCTACATGAAAGTTAATTTCTGCTGCAGTGCCAAGCAGGAGCAGGGATTTTTAACCATGAGTGATGACAAAGGAGGATGTGTTGTGGTTCATTAGAGTACACTGAGTGCAAATCTACAGAAAACTCAATGATATGGCATCATATGAGGATCTAGTGACCTCCCAATAAGGCTTATCTAAGTAACTAGCATATGAATAATTAGTTATCTCCAAAAGTGCCTCATAGATATGCAATACAGGATGAAATCCAGTAAAAGAATAATAAAATATATGAGAAGCTAATTAAAAGTCTAAAGGGGATGTTGTAGTTCAGATTTTCTGTGTCTCAACCACTGGCCAGATGGGTCCACGGGTGCTTTGGTGACCACTGTGTTGTAGTAATGTGAGCTGGATATGTATCACACTGCTCTGAATTGATACTACTGGGTGACAGAACAGATGCTGATGAAGGCTTAAAAAGCAGATTGAGCCTAATTTTTGGAAATTCTGGAAGCAGGAAAAATTCTGGAGAAAACATCTCCAGGCAGTGAATGAGTTTCACTGCTCTAAGGAATTAAGAGTGCTTGTATGGGACACATGCTGAGAAGAGCATCTGGCTTCTGGGCTGCAGGCTTTGGGCTTCTGGAAGAGGATTTCTTGTACAGCAGAAGTCAGTTCTTCAGGACAGAGGTGCAATCCTTTGATTTATTCTGCAGCAAAAGTCATCCACTCAAGTGAGAAAAATTATTTTTGGTACCTATTCCTGAAATGCTCTTGCTGACATTCTGCAAATAATTCTGCTACCAATGGTGAGTGGAGACTGAGCCAAAAGTAAGAGGGAAAGGAGGAGGTCAGCTTATGAAAAAAAACATTATTAAAGTCAGCACACTACTGCTAAGAGCCATCTCAGAGTCATACATAATATGCTGTCATGGGCTGTACCATAACTTTCCTGACTGACACAGTCACTTTCACTGACAAGCAACATGCAACCCTCATTACCAGTGGACACTTCAGAATATGTGACTGAAGAAGTCCTTGGGTAAAATAACAAAAACAGACCACAGTATCTACAAGATACTGTGAGAAACATTTAGAAACGAGAACAGTTAGAAAGCTTTATCTTAGTGGGAGTTCTTTAAAACAATTAGACAAGTTTTGTATTCCAGTGAGGCAGCTTCTTGCTTAAATACCAGGGATCTGATGAGATACATTTTAAGCCAGGTCATGCTTTCTTTTTTCTGCCAAATATAATTAAAAATGTATTGAAATGTGCAAGCTGCACTATTCATTAAGCATTTGCAGATGTAACACCATGAGGAGCACTGCTGCTGTTCTGCTTTTGGCACTTGACATTACCATGGCAAAAAACATGCTGAGCTAATAGAGTGTCTGGACATTGGAAACTGAAGCACAGCTGGCGTTGAGAAAAGCAATTCCCTAAACTAAAAATTACCTGTAATGCAAGTTCTTGGAATTCTCCTTTAACTAAAAAAAAAAAAAATTGTGGTGAAAATCTGACAAATAAAGACAAGGACTGGCTAAAAATACAAGCAGGGACTTTTTTTTTGTTTTTCTACAGACTGTGAAAGTTTGGATTCCTGCTCCTATTTAGAACTAACCCAGAATTATCAAGTTTGAAGTCCTTTACAATTTTTTTTTTTTAATTTATGAAATATGTTAAACCATCATCTTAAATTATGAAGTCTGATTTTAAACCACAATGTCATCAACAGCAATATGAATTCAAGACCAGAGAGACTTCTTCCTGAAAGATGCAGGTTTGATAGGGCTGCAGTTTGTAGGGTAAGCACGATGGTACTTAAGCACATACTTTATACCAGTAAAATGCAAAATCATATAATATTTTAGGTTGTGAAAAGAGATTTGAGACCATTGGGTCCAATCATTAATCTTTCTAAATGAACCACTAAATAAAGGACATTCCTAAGTGCCACATCTACATGTCTTCTAAATACCTCCAGAGACGGTGACTCAGCTGCTTCCCTGAGCAGCGGTTACAATGATTTACAGCTCCTTTGGTGAAGAAATTTTTCCTAATACCCAGCCTAAACCTCCCCTGCTGACTCCTGAGGTCATTTCCACTTGTCTCATTTCTTGTTTCTTAGGAGAAGAGACCAACCCATGCCTGCCTAACCTTCTCTCAGGAAGTTGTAGAAGAGTGAGAAATCCTCCTGACCCTTCTTTTCTCCACAATAAGCCACCCCAGTTCCCTCAGAGTACTTCCTCAGAGGGTTCCAGCTCCTCCTCTTTGTTGGCCATTCTGTGTGCATTGATCCCACCATGTTACCTTTTTTGTGACTGGAATGAACCTGATCACATTCAGTAAAAGCTTGGTTCCCTGCTCTTCTGGGTCAGAAAAATTCCCTATTTTGCAGCTGATCTTCTGGATTCGTGCTCTGCCTCTGGCCAATGATACAGGGTTTTTTAAGCCAAACCTTAATTTGAATTATTCTTATTGGTAGGTTGTCAAGTCTCAGTTTGAATTTTCCTTTGGGAATCTTAAAAAATCCATTTAATGGAGTTTCCATCAATGTATTCTTTTTTCAGTAATAAGTAAGCCTTATGTAGTAAGACACTACGTATCAGACACTTCCCTTGGCAAACAGTGATCCTTGCTTACTGAAAACTCCCTCACTACAGGTTATTTTTAAAAACTGTATAATAATTTTGATGTGTCATAATCCACCGGTAATTTTGAACAGTAGCTTATCTCAGTCCAATGTCATTCTTGGCTGATGGCCTGGAAGCATTATCTAGATCTGGAAAGGTCAAAAACAATTTCAGTGCCAAAGTAATGATAAGCTGCAGGTGTGAGTGGAAGCTTTCCAGATCACATAAAATGCCAGGAAATTTTCCCAAAAAGATTTTTTTAGCATTTATAAAGTAATTGAAATAAAAAAAATATTAATATATCTGTAATATGTAAGTAGCAGAAGAAAAACTGTAACTTTTGCTGTCTGTAAATTATTGTATTCATCAGAAATTTTTTAAAACATAAATTGGAGTCAGTGAAATGTTACTAGATCATGTTCCATATTACAAGCTCTTCAGTGAATGTTGTGGGCCAGTATTTTGTTCTTTGTATGTGCCTGTGTTATGTGAACATTTGGAAATAATTTTTGCAATCAGAACGGTGAAGAATACACGTTCTTATGATGTATGGACTTCTCATTCCTTTAAGACTCCTTAAAGTTCAATCAATCCAGACTTTGTGGTTACTTTGGAACAAAAAACCACCTCTTAAAAACTCACAGATGGAGAAAAATCAAAAGCTTAAAGACGAGACAGACTAATAGGAGTAGGAGGTTATAGATAGGCAGTAAGCTACCTGTGCCCAGTTTGGCTTGTAAAATGGCAGTGGAAAACAAGCCAGGCAGCCCAGCAAAGCACAGGTCTGCCACAGAATGTTCAGAGGGAGCTGAGCCTGGGGCCTTGCTCCCAGCCAAGCACTGAGAGTCAGGAGGAGCTCTGCTCTCATGTACCATTGCCACTGCCCTTGACGTTATTCAGGTCTGTCTTTTGCACCTGTGCTCAATGAGAGATTCATAAAGACTTGTGTCCGTGTCAGATCATAGAAAGAAACCAAACAGAGCTATTGAAGGACAGATATGTGCCATCTAGAAATGCTAAGACATAAAGGGAAAAAAGCTGGATTACCCCACATCATCATTTTTTTCCCCAGGTCAAATGAACATTTTACATTAGTCTTGTTAATTTCTTCTTTTTCAAATGGGTGAAAACACTTAGTTTAATTCAGAGCCTACAGCTCTGATACATCAGCACTTTTGGCTTTTGGCTTTTGCTGCTTGGCTTTGCTAGCTGCTTGCTTGCTTGCTTGCTTGCTTGCTTTTTGCTTTTGCGCTGTTTTTTTTTCCTTTTTCTTTTGTTCTCTCTCTCTTTCTTACCCTCCCCTGAAGATACTGGACCGGCTCCGGATTCTGACCTGCGAGCTCCAGGACACCCGAAGCCTGCTAGAGAAGATTCGGCGCCCTCCACGACACAGTCTGGTCCCTTTTTCTTTTCTTGTGTTGGGGAGTGTTCTTTTGTTACTTGTAAATAAATAGGTTTTGTTTTCCACTTTGCTCCTCCGAGAAATTCCTTCCCGAACCCGGTGTTGGGGGAGGGGTGGTTGGAGGTTTGTTTTGTTCTGGGGGGCTCCCTCTTGGAGATTTCCCCTAATTTGTCCTAAACCAGGACAATAAATTTTTGGTGCGTTGGCCGGGAAACCGGAGGCCAAAAACAGTGGAAAAAAAACCTATAACAATAATATTTTGGTTTTGGTTGTTTTGTGGGCATATTGGTGATTCATAATGTCATTTGGAGTGGAAGCTTGCCGGTTTTTCTGGTCCCTAGGGGCTTTTGAAGTTTTAATACCTTTGTGGTCCCTAGGGTTATTTCCTTACCCCAAAATAGCTCTGATGTTGTCCCTAATAAGTAGCTTTTGTAAGCGGGGGGCACTAACCAGAATAATCATTGTGCTGGCCTTATGTGTGATGATGTGTCGGATAACAGTGCTGGACTTTATTTCAGGAATGTATGGATTGTTGTCATGGCTGTGTACTCAGTTTGTTTGGGGAGAAGAAGAAGAAGGGGCTTTTCAGCCTTTGTCTTCCTTCTTCTCCTACAAATTGTTGACATCTCTATTAGAAAATACTGACTTTCCCCTGAGTTTGAAAGAAACCATCTTTCTGGCATTTAATTTATTAAGCCTTGTCTATACTGTCTGGAGTGTATATAAAATGAAAGCTGAGATTTCTAGAGGGGTTAGAGAGACTCCTGATTCAGGAGTAAAACAAAGCAGGAAAAATCTTGACTGGAGTGGGAAATGGGAGGATATGGGCCAGACTTTAAAGGAATTTTCTGATCCTATAGACTGGGACTTTCCATCTGATCAAATTCAGAATCCAGTCGAGGTGGCAAAGTATTTGAGGGAGAAGTGCCATGGTAATACTAAGGAAGAAAGGATTACTGCAGTGAGCTGGGCCTTGGCGTTTGTTTACCGTACTCTGCTAGATACTGTGGAGCAGCAGATAGCAGAAAGGGAACAGGGAGATAAGTTAGTTACTATCCCAGTGACCCAGGCTGCAGCTAACATCCCAGGCTCCAGGCTAGCAGCTGAATCAGACAATAGGCCCCAAACCATGGCTGTTGCAGCTAATACAAGAGGTGGAAAGTGTAAAGGCAAGACCGATCGGAAGGTGGAGGATGATGACGATGATGCAGAAGAAGGACCCTCACCAAAATCAGAGGCCACATCAAGGGGCACAGAATCTGGAGCCAATATTGACTCCTTTTCTCTGAAGGACCTCAGAGGCCTAAGAAAGGATTACAGCCGACAACCTGACGAATCTATTATTAGTTGGTTAGTCCGCCTTTGGGATGCTGCAGGGGAGGTTACGATTTTAGATGGTACTGAAGTGAGGCATTTGGGATCCCTGTCACATGATCCTGCCATCGATCAAGGTGTGATGAGGGGGGCTAACCCTCACAGCCTCTGGGAACGGGTCCTAAGAAGCGTAGCAGAACGGTACCTGTGTACGGATGATCTCTATATGCAGCAGACACGGTGGAAGACCATAGAACAGGGGATCCAACGCCTGAGAGAGATGGCGGTCGCAGAGCTCGTTTTCTCAGATGACACAACAACTAGGAATCCGGACCTGGTACCATGCACTCCGATAATGTGGAGGAAACTTGTGCGACTTGGGCCACCTGAATACGCTTCCGCCCTAGCAATAATGAAGTGAGATGATACATATGAGACTGTGCTCGATATGGCAAAGAAGCTTCGAGCGTACGCAGATGCTGTGCATGGCCCAACTCATGCCAGAATTGCAGCAGTGGAAACCCGACTGCAGAAACTAGAAGACAAAATAGAGGAGAATCATAAGAAACTCCGGGAAGAGATTAAGGAGGACCTTATTGAAATCTCAGCCGTACAAATTAGAAGCCCTGGTGTCCAACGCCGGCGCTCCTTTGATGGGGAGAGAAGGTACATCCCACGGGCTGAGTTATGGTTTTTCCTGCGTGAGTCTGGAGAAGACATGAGAAGATGGGATGGAAAACCCACCGCTGCTTTGGCACAACGGGTGCGTGATTTGAAGAGAAGAGAAAGTATAACCAAAAAGATAGCAGCTCCGGTCACTCGTAGCCGAGATGTTAAGTATGATGATGACGATGACATGTCCGATCCCCTTGAAGGAACTTCCAAGGCATATGCCCAAGGAAAGAAGGACAATCTGGCTTAGAGGGGCCCTGCCTCCAGCCAGGAAGAGGCACGGGAGAACCGGGTTTTTTGGAAGGTGTGGATCAGATGGCCTGGCACATCAGAGCCACAAGACTATGAAGCATTGGTTGACACTGGATCACAATGTACCTTAATGCCATCGGAACACGTGGGGACAGAACATGTTTCCATTGCTGGAGTGACGGGGGGATCACAACAGTTGACTTTGTTGGAAGCTGAGGTGAGCTTGACTGGGAAGGAGTGGCAGGAACATCCAATTGTGACTGGTCCAGAGGCTCCGTGTATTTTGGGCATAGACTTTCTCCGGAATGGCTATTACAAAGATCCTAAGGGATTCAGGTGGGCTTTTGGAATAGCTGCAGTTGAGATAGAGGGTATTAAACAATTGAATACCTTGCCTGGACTATCAGAGGACCCATCTGCAGTAGGACTTTTGAAGGTAGAGGAGCAGCGAGTGCCAGTTGCCACCTCAACGGTGCACCGCAGGCAGTACCGGACGAATCGAGATGCTGTGATCCCCATCCACAAGATGATTCGAGAGCTGGAGAGCCAAGGGGTGGTCAGTAAAACCCACTCACCCTTTAACAGCCCTATCTGGCCCGTGCGAAAATCTGACGGAGAATGGAGATTGACTGTGGACTATCGTGCCTTGAATGAAGTGACTCCACCACTGAGTGCGGCTGTACCGGACATACTGGAACTGCAGTACGAGCTGGAGTCCAAGGCAGCAAAGTGGTACGCGACCATTGATATAGCTAACGCGTTTTTCTCCATCCCTCTGGCAGTAGAATGCAGGCCTCAGTTTGCTTTTACATGGAGGGGAGTGCAGTACACCTGGAACCGATTGCCCCAGGGGTGGAAACACAGTCCTACCATCTGTCATGGACTGATCCAGGCTGCACTAGAAGAGGGTGAGGCTCCAGAACATTTACAATATATTGACGATATCATTGTTTGGGGGAACACGGCAATAGAAGTGTTTGAGAAAGGAGAGAAGATAATTCATATTCTCCTGGACGCCGGATTTGCCATTAAGAAGAGCAAAGTCAAGGGACCTGCCCGAGAAATTCAGTTCTTGGGGGTGAAGGGGCAAGATGGACGGCGTCAGATTCCTGCGGATGTTATTAACAAAATCACTGCTATGTCCCCACCAACTGATAAGAAGGAGACACAGGCTTTCTTAGGTGCTATAGGTTTCTGGAGGATGCACATCCCTGAGTATAGTCAGATTGTGAGACCCTTTATCTGGTTACCCGCAAGAAGAACGACTTCCATTGAGGCCCTGAGCAGCAGCAAGCTTTTGTCCAGATCAAGCAGGAGATCGCTCATGCTGTAGCCCTTGGTCCAGTCAGGACAGGACCAGATGTGAAGAATGTGCTCTACTCTGCAGCCGGGAGCCATGGTCTGTCCTGGAGCCTTTGGCAAAAGCTACCTGGCGAGACCCGAGGCCGACCATTGGGATTTTGGAGTCGGAGCTACAGGGGGTCTGAAGATAACTATACTCCAACAGAAAAGGAAATCTTGGCCGCCTATGAAGGAGTCCAAGCCGCCTCAGAGGTGATTGGTACAGAGGCACAACTCCTTCTCGCACCCCGACTACCGGTGCTGGGATGGATGTTCAGAGGAAAGGTTCCCTCTACCCACCATGCCACCAGTGCTACTTGGAGTAAGTGGATTGCCCTCATTACGCAGCGCAATGAGGATTGGGAAGTTAAATCGCCCTGGGATTCTAGAAATAATTACAAATTGGCCCGAAGGTGAAAGCTTTAGTGTCGCAGATGAGGAGCAAGAGCCAGTGACCCGGGTTGAGGAAGCTCCGCCATACAATCAGTTGCCAGTAGAAGAAACGCGTTACGCCCTATTCACTGATGGTTCTTGTCGTGTCATAGGGATGAAACGGAGGTGGAAAGCAGCTGTATGGGGTCCCACTCGACGGGTTGCAGAGGCTACTGAAGGAGAGGGTGAATCCAGTCAATTTGCTGAAATCAAAGCTATTCAACTGGCCCTAGGTATTGCAGAGAGAGAGAGGTGGCCAAGGCTCTATTTGTATACCGATTCTTGGATGGCAGCCAACGCTCTATGGGGATGGCTGAAGAGATGGAAAGAGGCCAACTGGCAGCGCAGAGGAAAACCAATTTGGGCTGCGGAAGAGTGGAAGGATATCGCTACTCGGTTAGAGAAGTTACCTGTGAAGGTTCGCCATGTAGATGCCCATGTCCCCAGAAGTAGAGCTAATGAAGAGCAGCAAAACAACCAGCAAGTACATCAGGCTGCAAAGATAGGGGAGTTGAAGATAGATCTCGACTGGGAGCATAAGGGAGAGTTATTCTTAGCACGATGGGCCCACGATGCCTCAGGCCACCAGGGTAGAGATGCCACCTATAAGTGGGCACGAGACCGAGGGGTGGATCTAACCATGGACAGTATCTCTCAGGTTATTCGTGACTGTGAGACGTGCGCTGCCATTAAGCAGGCCAAGCGACTGAAGCCCCTCTGGTATGGGGGGCGGTGGTCTAAGTACAAATACGGGGAGGCCTGGCAGATTGATTACATCACACTGCCCCAGACACGCCAGGGCAAGCGCTATGTACTAACCATGGTAGAAGCCACCACAGGATGGTTGGAAACCTACCCTGTGTCCCATGCTACAGCCCGTAACACTATCTTGGGCCTTGAGAAGCAGGTCCTTTGGAGGCACGGTACTCCCGAAAGAATTGAGTGGGATAATGGAACTCATTTTAAAAACAATCTTATTAATACTTGGGCTAGGGAACATGGCATCGAGTGGGTATACCATATCCCCTATCATGCACCAGCTGCAGGGAAGGTGGAAAGGTACAATGGATTGTTAAAAACCACCTTAAAGGCATTGGGAGGGGGGTCTTTAAAAAACTGGGAGCAGCATTTGGCAAAGGCTACCTGGTTAGTTAACACTCGAGGTTCCACCAACCGAGCGGGTCCTGCTCAGTCTGAGCTCCTTAATATAGTAGATGGGGATAAAGCCCCAGTGGCCCATGTCAGAGGTTTGTTGGGAAAGACAGTATGGATCAACCCTGCCTCGAGTACAGACAAACCCATCCGTGGGATTGTCTTTGCTCAAGGACCAGGTAATACATGGTGGATAATGCAGAAAGATGGAACAACACGGTGTGTACCTCAGGGAGACCTGATTGTGGGATGAGACTCATATATGACTGTCATTGTTTGTTGAATGTGAGACAGAAGGAAACTGTAAGTGTCAAAGGTTTGAGCAAGTAAGATGAGAGGAATGCGTAAGTGTCAAAAGGTGTGAGTAAGTGAAATGAATGTTTTTTATTGTATGTTCACGATATGGGATAAGGGGTGGAGTGTCGTGGGGTGACAGCCTTTATCCCAATATCGTGTGTTATGTCTGGCAGCTGTGCCTTTCCCCCCCCCCCCCCCCCCCGGCAGTCTGGCTGTGGCGGGATGGGGAAGAGAGGAGGGGGGGGGGGGGGTGTGACCAGGCACTTTTGGCTTTTGGCTTTTGCTGCTTGGCTTTGCTAGCTGCTTGCTTGCTTGCTTGCTTGCTTGCTTGCTTTTTGCTTTTGCGCTGTTTTTTTTCCTTTTTCTTTTGTTCTCTCTCTCTTTCTTACCCTCCCCTGAAGATACTGGACCGGCTCCGGATTCTGACCTGCGAGCTCCAGGACACCCGAAGCCTGCTAGAGAAGATTCGGCGCCCTCCACGACACAGTCTGGTCCCTTTTTCTTTTCTTGTGTTGGGGAGTGTTCTTTTGTTACTTGTAAATAAATAGGTTTTGTTTTCCACTTTGCTCCTCCGAGAAATTCCTTCCCGAACCCGGTGTTGGGGGAGGGGTGGTTGGAGGTTTGTTTTGTTCTGGGGGGCTCCCTCTTGGAGATTTCCCCTAATTTGTCCTAAACCAGGACAATCAGGTATCACATATCAGTCAGGAGCTGAGACTGCCACTGCAAAGCCCACAGCTATGGCCAGAAATGCAGCAGCCTGCTTACCCAGTTGTTTCTCTCCCTTCTCTTTCCAAAACTCTGTGCATACCATTGGTCTATTTTATGAAACTTTTTTTTTCCCCGAGAGAATTAATTGTCATCTTGAAAAATCTATGGTTTCATTCTTGGGAGTGCTTCTGGAATTGCTTTTTTTTTGTTGATGGCAGCATTGATATGAGCTGCAGCATGCTCCAAGGTGTTTTTCCAGCAGATGGTGCAAAATATTTTATAATATGGTAGTTGTAACAGTGGGAGTAGTTCCTATGTTCCTGGGAAAGCAGACTTCAAGAAAACAAAAAAATTGTCATGATTGCAAGGATGTTTAAGCAGTTGTCAGGACAAATATAGCAATACTAACTGTTATCCCTGCAAGTTATAGTTTTCATATAGCAATGGCTAGATTTCTTCATCTTTCTGCTTTGATGGTATTGAAGTAAGACGAGCAGCAAAGATTGCAACCAGACTTTTAATCACTGTTTATAATTACATTACAGTTATAGTAAGTGATGAGAAATAAATGAATAATTATTTTTTCATTTTAGCATCAACAGATAACAAGTATCAGCACCAGAGCCTTGGAAATGTCATCAGCTCTGAGGATGCTGATAAAAACAGGGGATAGCACACACACAGAGACATTAATGCTTTGTTAATACCTTGAGACTGCTGTATCTGTATGGCTCATGAGGCTGCTGTGTGGTTAATCAATACCTGTGCATCTCAAAAAATGTACAGTCATAGCTACTTCACATTGCATTCACAATAAATTTATTTAAGAAAGAAACAGCACACAGATTTTCAGTGGAGGTGGATTTCCTTTGTGTGTGTTCACTATTTGAATATTTGTACCATATTAAATAGGTTAAATAGAGCATATCTTTATAATTCATCTTTCATCTTTGTTCTTCACGCTCCAAAAGTCTGGACTTTCTCATTATATTTCCTTTAAGTTGGATATTGAAACTAATGAAAACCTAGAAAAATACTAAATATATTTCTAATTTGATGCTTATTAAAATCCAATTTGGAAAAAAATTGTATTCACATTAACCTTAGGGCTGTATTGAAATGCTTTTCAGCTGTCAAAAAAAGTTAAATGCAGAGAAAGCACACACTAATGAGTTTGATAGTAAAGGCTTCATTTTGAGAAATCTGTTTTAAAGATATATGCTTTCCTAGCTTTATATTTTACAAATAGAATGAATCATCATGAAAATATTTATTAATACATATTTTATGTTACTCCAATGCTTCTGCCAGTGTTAAGGCTTTAGGAGTCTGTATTAAACTCATTGATGCTATTGAAAAGCTTTTGTATTCTCATGACCAATGAAGTTATCTATTATTTTCTGAAGTTTTTTCTAGCAGTAACATTCCTTTCCCTGTCACAAAAAAGGTTGGTTTCCTAACAACCGTGTAAGATTTTGTTCTCATATATCTTAAAATATGCTGTCTGGTACTTGTCTTTGATATTCAATTTCAACACATTTCCCCACAGTTAATTGAGTTCTTTAGTTTATTAACTGTTAGAAACAAGTCCTGAAATGCAGCTAAATTGTATAATACCTAGAATTGACTATATTTACTCCTGGTTTACCTGAAAAATAGAATTTGCTGATTGAGATATCTGCAAAATCTTTCTGACTTTACCACCACAGTCATGGTGTTTATTTCATTTTCCATGAAAAATGTTATCAAGTTTAGTAAAACCTCAACTGGAAATTAGTAAGATAGACATTTTAAAAGTGATTTTATGAAAATACTGTCACTATTTTCAAAGCAGACTTTTGTCTGTGAGTGTCTCCATTTACCCCAGGATCTAGGGTACACATGCTTCCTGACAGCCAGTCTGGGGCACAGCTGCTTTAGCAAGTCCCTGTGCTTTGCCAGACCCTTTCTGCTAATCCACCGCTCTCCATGCTGCCCCAGTCCTGTGAAATTTCAACAGAGTATTCTGGGCTGGAAGAGACCCACAGGGATCATCGAGCCCAACTCTTAAGTGAATGGCCTGTATGGAGATCAAACCCACAACTTTGGTGTCATTCCTTGCTTTTCTGGAATACACACCCACAAAAACATTCAGTCCTCATGTTTGCAGGTGCTGAGCTGCTGCTGAATTATTTTGAGTGCAGTGTATTTGTTGCAGATGGTGTGAACAACTCTCACCAGGCTCTGCAACCCAAGTACACTGTGACCATTTGATTCTACACTCTCCTTTGCCATGGCAAGGACCCCTAACATCTTCAGAAGGGCAATTTGCCACCTCTAGCTCTGTGGCCTCCCCATTACCTATCAGCAGAAGTCAATGTAGGACTTAGGACAAGAAATAACTTAAGAGCTTTTACTTTCCATAATTAATTTTTCTAAAATCTTTTCATAAATAGAGAAACACTACTAACAAGATACAACTCTATCCTTTTTTTTGTTGTTGTTGTTGGTTATTTTTTTTTTGCGTGGTTTAGTTTGGGTTTTTTCTTTTGTTTAGATGGGCTTTTTGTTGTTTTTTGTTGTGTTCTGATGCATAAAAAATAAAAAATAATAATTCCTATTGAAATGTCAAAGTACTGAGGTAAACAGATAGTAATAGACTTTCACTCAGGCATTATGATTACTTAAATACATTGCCATAAAAAGGCAAACAATCAACAGAGTTCTTTAAAAGGTTCAGTGCAGATTAGTTTCTGGCAAGGACTGTGCACTGTTCAAGGCTTCATTAAAGCCTTCCATTTATGAATTGTCAGGAAAAAGCAAAGGATGCTATGTATGCTATAAAATGAAACAAAAGCCTCAGAAGCCCTCACAGGGCATTGGGCAGCTCATTTTAAGGAGGTTGTGAGCGCCATTATCTATCACTGCCTCGAGGGTCACAGATAGCAGCAGGACTTGGGAAATAAAGGCATCAATCAGGAACAAACATTTATGTGTGTGCCTCTCCAGAGTTTAATTCTAATTGAATAAGAGCTTTAAATGTGAAATACAAATATTATAGGTATTACTCCCCTTTTTTCCTAATGTGGCATGAACGCAATGTTGAGTAAGTTTGATGTCCGAACATTGACACAGATCACCATTCACTTGGACTTCCCCTCCTTAGTGACCTTCTGTAGTGTCAGCTCTGAACAATATATAGGTTGGCTAATGGTTGAGTAATTCTTCTAGGCTTGAAAACTTCTCCTTCAAGATAGTGTTGGAGGCACTCTTATCCTCCTGAGTGTCTCTGAAGTTCATTTTTCCATGCTCTGTGAACCCTTGCTTAAGTTCCCCTGTAAACATTTCCCTGTATAAAATGTTTTGGAAATATCACAAGCTATATCCTTCAGTTATTTACATAGTGTCATTCCATTGTTTTGAGACTATTTGTTAAAGGAAAATAATGAGTATTCACATTACTGGACACAATATTGATGCTGGGAGACTTTTTTTTTTCTGTTTTCTGAGTTAGTTATTTCCACCATACCTTCATACCTGTGAGAGTTAATTTGTCAGAGTTTCTTTGTCAGCTCTCCAGGATGTCTGACCAGAGCATGACAAATATTCCAATTTAGCTATTTTATGTACCCTTTCCACAACTTTTGCCTTTCTTGTTCAAAGAAAGAAGGAAATGAAAGACACTTGCATTCCATCAGATAAGGTTTCTCTTCAGAGCACAACTGCAACAGCAGGATGCTCTTGCTAGATTCTCTTCTTTTTGAATAGGGTCTGATGCTTCAATGTTCTTCATGAGGAGGTTGTATCTGTGAACAAGCTCTCTGGTTCCTTTCCAAACATTCTCTGGTAAGATGCCCGTGTGTGTTGGGATTTTTGCTGACTAGAGACTGGAAAAGTACAAGGCCGTGGCTAATTCCAAGTCCTGCACCTGCAAGATAGCGTGTCCTTGGGCCTAGCTGGGTAAGATGACAAGTAGACAGACGTGGGAAATAGGGAATGTAGGCCCAAAAGAATGAGGAGGAGTGATGGTATAGTTTAACCAATAGATCGCTTGGCTTACAGAATATTAATAAGCTTATTACTTGCTGTATAAGTGTCTGATGCTCTCTTCAATAAACGGAACTTGTTGATGACTTGTATTGAGTCCCGAGTTTTCCCTGCATCCAACAAATGGCTCGTCCCCGACAAAGGCCTCATTCTGCAACAAATGGTGCCCAAACAGGGACCCTATGGACTCTACGGACTCTACAGACCCTACAGACCCTATGGACTTTACTGAAGATTTGAGCTTGTGAGCCATGGTCGGTGCAGTATTTGGGTGTCAGTCCCGACGCAGCCCGGGAGGCACAAAAAGCGGGCCCTGCCTCAGGAGACCCCACATGGGAGTCCTGGAGAAAGGCGAAAGGGTGGGCTGCAGTGCCCTGGCTGTTATGAACAAAAATTCTGTTAATTTTTTTTGTGAGGAAAAGTTACAAAAAGCAGCCAGATCACTGTCGCTGCAAAGTTTGTTGTTTTGTTATTGTAATCATGGGTCTTGTAGCTAATCGCTCCTTTGTATTAGCAGAGCCTTGCCCTAGGCTAAGGTGTACTTTTCCCAGAATGGTGAAGAGACCTGAGAGGGTGGGGGGGGTTATGCAAAGTGACTGCAGGACCAGCATGCTTTGTGGGACCCCCTACTCCAAACGTGCAAGAAGAACCCCAAAAACAACGAGCCACCTAAGAGTTGAGAGACTGGAGCGATGTCTGGACGTGAGGAGCAGAGTGCTGAGCCTGCAGAGATGCGGAACACCTTCGGAGTCCCTCTCGCCCTGACCACGGGAGTCATCCCTGGCGCCGAGACTGAGGGGGACGGGGCCGGGAAAAGTAACATCGGATGGGATCACCACACCCGAAAGGTTCCCACGAGGACCTGATCTCCAGCTCTGCCCCTAGAGGACAAAGCTGCGCATGTCCTCCTCCTCTGAGTCACCCTGGGAGAGACTACGGGAGACTGCAGCCTCGCCGAGCTGCCCGATCCTGAGCTGATCACTTATAATAAAGGCATTAAAAAGGAGAAGAAGTCTCCTGGCCCTGTTTATTTCACTGGCAACCTCACAGGAGAGTCCAGCTGACTGAATGCCACCGATGTCCTAGAAAGGCTGCAGCGCGCTAAATGACAGGTTAGAAGGTAATACAGGGACAAGCGGCATATAATCCTTTTAAATGCTTTTAAGAAAAACGGGAACTATAGACTGTCGACTTGGGAAGAGAATTCCCGAGATTGCTGCATATAGACTTGCAAAAACGTGTGTTGTGGTGCTGAGGCTGCAAGTACACGCACAATGAATGAGCGGCTGTGCTGTGATGGCGGCAGCAGCCGCGGCTCGGGGCGCCTGCAGAGCTGTGCCACTCCGAACTCGGCGTGGGCGCTGTGCCATGGGGAACAGCCGCGGCGGGCGGCTCGCCTGAGGCGGCAACGGCGGCTCCAAGCAGTGGCGGGCGCGAGGAGCGGAGAGCTCTCCCGGTGGCAGCGGCGGGGGGAGCGGAGCCCCGCCATGGTGGGGAGCGACCCGCGCCGCCCGGGATGCTGCGCTGCAGCGGGGCACGCAGTGAGTCAGCCTACAGCGCGTCTCGCGAAACAGGAAGCCCAGCGCGGGGGGCGCCCCGCTCCGATACGGGCGGTGGCGCGGGACTGGAGCGCTTTCCCAGCGCGAGCGCTTCTTCCCTCCGACCCGACCCACGGCCGGCGGGGGCCTTCCTTTAGACCCGGAAACCAGCAGAAGCCTCAGTTTAAGCCTGGCACCCTCAATAGACTCTACTTTAAGTGGATTGCAAGCCGCAGCGTGTCCAGGCGAGGGTCAAGGAGCCTGCTGCAGCGAGCAGACAACCAGTGGGAGCTTTATTGATCGGACGCTCAGCTGACAGCATGTTGGGACTTGCTGTTTAGACTAATTAGCAGCAATTCACATCGAGCCTTTGAAATGCATATGGAGTCGCGGAAAGAGTGTTTTGCAGTGCTGGCTGTGCCGCTCCTGATTCAGCATAAGCGCTGAGCCATGAAGGGCAGCCACGGTGAGCGGCTCGCCTGAGGCAGCGGCGAGCAACAATACGAGCAGCCACTGAGCCTGAGCGAGGCGGGCGGTGCCGTGCTTACGGTGCGGTGCGGTGCGCACCGGCCAGGCTGGGTGCGCGGAACTCAGCAGCGGGCGGGCAGCCCATGGCGGGGCCCGCCGTGCCCTGCTGGCAGCCTGAAGCGGTGGCGGCGACAGCGCAAAGAGGGCGCAGCGCGGTGGGGGGGCCCCCGCTGTGGAGCCGCGACTCACGCCACCGAAATGCTGCGCTGCGTCCAGCAGCAGCTCCGTTAACCCACCGCACCACAGCGACACGAGCAGCAGCGGCCCGATCCCAGGGCCTTCTAAGCGCGACTGCTTTCCCACCTCCGCCCCGCGGCCAGGAAAAGCTTCAGTTTTAGTCCTAATAGCCGTAATAAATGTGACTCTTGTCAAAAACAAAAACGACAACAAAAAAATCCCTCCTACTGCAATTAAGAAACCAGTGATAATAAATAAGCGACACTGAAGAGCATTGCTTTCAAGACGCTCCTCATCTAGATTAAAAAGACCTTTTTGTTCTTCCTGGCAGAGACTGTGAAAGAGAAATAGAGAAATCAGTGTGGTGAATACGTTGAGATAAATTTTGGCTGGTTTAGCTTAGCATCCATTATGCTGTCTTAAAATCACCTGTATTAACATAGACTTTAAACATCAGAAGCCCAGATAACTCAGTCAGTGGAACATCAAACTCTGAAATAGTATTTTGAAAAATTTAAAAATGTTAAAGATGTGTTAAAGCGATTGTATAAGTAAGATGTAATAAGTGTGCTTTTTGTATTCTTTGGGCCTTGCTTGGACGTGTTGGATGTAAAAGCAAGCACTGAATTCAAAAGAATTTTTCCACAGGTATACCTTGGACAAACTCCTTATGTTTAGGTGCATTCAAGTGTAAAAATACTGTAGCAAAAACACAAAGAAAGTTGTTTTAGCTTAGTATTTTAGAGTTAAACTTGTAAGTAAGTTATAGTAAATTTTATATTCTATTCTATTCTATTTCTATAATAAATTCTATTCATTGCTAAGTAGTTTAAGTTAAAATATGTATTATGTGCCCATTAAATGTTAAATACTGCTAAGGTTAAGTTTTTTTAAGTTTATGTCCTCTTAGGTTTAAGTGCTGTTCAGTTTAATTTCTCTTAAATTTAAGTGTTATTAAGTTTAAGTAAAGTTAGATTCTGTTACATTTAAATTATATTAGGTTTAAGTTATATAGAATTTAAAGTTGGTTGAGTTCTGTTAAAGTTAAGTTCTGTTGAATTTAAGTGATTTTACATGTAAGTTCTGTTGATTTGAAAATCAACAGAAAAGTTCTATTAAGGTTAAGTTTTGATAAGGTTAAGGTCTGGTAAACTTAAGTTCTGCTAAGTTAAAGTTCTGTTACATTTAAGTAAAGATAAGTTTAAGTGATGTTAAGTTCTGTTAAGTTTAAATGTCTTAAGTGTTTTAAGTTTAAGTGCTATTAGGTTTAAGTGATGTTAGAAAGATTTATGCCAGACGTTTATTTTATGACTTGTGTGCAAGGTGTTGTCGTGAACATCAGAGAAACTCTAGTTAAAAGGGACAATCAGAAGCATTTGTGAGTAGAGCCATTCCTATTTGAAGTATATCTGCTGTGAGAATGGAAAGCAAACTTACCAGACAATCGACGC
The DNA here is from genome assembly GCF_028769735.1 of Zonotrichia leucophrys gambelii. NCBI lineage: Eukaryota > Metazoa > Chordata > Aves > Passeriformes > Passerellidae > Zonotrichia > Zonotrichia leucophrys. The sequence continues at coordinate 58,504 of NW_026992353.1, read as the reverse complement.
AGATGAAACCTGCGCACATGTTGCTCCTTTAGCTTATTTTTGTAGGTTGTACTTGCACACCTGAGTTTTCTTTGAGCCCTGTAGTACATAGAATCCTTTTTGTATCTGTTGTATGGCATATCCTATAAATAGTGATAGCCTTTTCGGTTTGTCTCCCTGGCTTAGATCCCTTGTAAGAGAGAAACCTTGCTAGCTGAGAATACTGCTTGTAATGTAATAGTTATTAGAATTGCCTATTCTTCTATTGCAAAGAGTGTGACGCAGTTAGCCCATAGAACTTTGCATGTTCCAAAAGAAAACGGGGAAAATGTTGGGATTTTAGCTGACTAGAGACTGGAAAAGTACAAGGCCATGGCTAATTCCAAGTCTTGCACCTGCAAGATAGCGTGTCCTTGGGCCTAGCTGGGTATGATAACAAGTGGACAGAGAGATGTGGGAAGTAGGGAATGTAGGTCCAAAGGAATGCGGAAGAGTTGATGGTATAGTTTAACCAAAAGATCGCTTGGCTTACAGAATATTCTTAAGCTTATTACTTGCTGTACAAGTGTCTGATGCTCTCTTCAATAAACGGAGCTTGCTGAACACTCATATTGAGGGTCTCCAGTCTTCCCTGCACCGAGACAAATGGCCTACTGCAACAGAACTACTTTCTTTTAAGGTTCTCTGAGCAGAAAAAACAAAGCCACAGGACACCAGAAACCCCATGAGCCAAAATACATCCTGAAGCACATCGTGAGAGAACTGCTCAAAGGGAAGGGTGGGTGCATTCCCTCAGCCTTGTCCTGGGGCTCAGCAGCCAAGGGCTCTGGCTGCACATCTGGACACACCGTGCCCAGAACAGCAGGAAGGGATCCATGGCAGGCTGTGCAGGGGAGCAGCCCCCGCGCCCCCGCCCTGCCCATGGGGGCCTGCAGCCCGTGGGGATGGAGCAGCAGTTTCTGGGGTGACAGAGCCAGCAGCTGGACACTGCAGCACACACTGCACACATCTACTGCAGGGATATGTTAGCAACATTGTGTATACATACACTCCAAACTGAAAATATTCAGGCTAAGTGAAGCTTGATTTCAGAGGCATTAGGGAAGAATTATTACAGCTGCTTTCCTGGCTGAGATTTGGAACATTATACTATAATTATATTATAATGTTTGAGAAGCTGAAGTAGTGGCAGAGGTACCAGGGAGAAGAAATAAGAGGTGAGAGAAATGGTGGCAATGAATTGCAGGGCAGGCAGAGGACACCAGTGACCCAAACAGTCTGGCACCTCCTGGCCATTAGGCAGCTGACCCCAAAAGTTCATCTCTGCTCAAAGGGCATGCACGGCCTCGCCCACCCAGTACAGGTGCAGGAACAGCATGAGGAAATGGGAGGTGAATGTCATAAACAACCTAAATACTGTTGTGCATTTCCAGCAGGTTTTGCAGCCTGTACTGAGCATCTCAGTCCTGGCTGCACTGTTCCCAGACACCAACACCATTGGATCAGAGGGAGCTGATTTAATCAGATGTTAAAATAATCAAATCATTTCAATTTGAAGTCAAGTCATTTGAATGATAAGGACCATTCAAACCTTACTGCTCAGAAGGCAGAAGATTGGGCTGAAGCCAGAGCTTTGAGGAGCAGCCAGATAGGGACAGGTAGAGCCAGGGAACGACAACATGGCACCCACCTCAGTTTGGGAAGGATCATTTGCCCAGCAGGAGCCCAGCTCCAAAGCAAGATCCCTGAAAACTCTGCATCATAAATAGCAGGGAGTTAATTCATAGAGCAAAAGATTTCCTGGCCTTATTTACCCTTCCACATTTGCTGCAGCTCTTCATTTCAAAAGCCATGTGAGTACCCTGTGCTGGAAGGCTTGTCCTTCCCCTGCTCCTGGCTCTGCACCAAGATGTTCTCTGTTCTGCTGCTGACCAATGCATCTCCTGGCTCCCTACCACTGAAGGAAAAGAAATCTATTTACAAGACACAAACAGATTTGTGTAAATCACAGCCATGGGCTGCCAATTTTGTGCTCTCCCAGCCCAGCAGTGCCTCCTTCCCCCAGCACAGAGTGCGGCACTAGCGCAGCTCCAGGCACGTGTTGCTATTAGGTCATGTCACCAGGGACTGGAAAGCACCAGACTATGCTCTGTGTCTTAAAAATGCAGATGTGTGATGATTATCTCATGATAGCCATCATAGATCCTGCGGTAATGCTATTTCTAATAATTTAGCCTTCAGGAGTTCTTAGGCTGGGATGAGCCCATGCTCCGAGCTGGAGCAAACTGTGTGCTCAGTTCTACTGTGTGAAACAATCACTGTGGTCCTAGTGCTGCCTCCTCCCTGAAAAGATGGGGCTGTTACATTCCCCTGAGTCCACATGGTGGAACCAGGTAATTTCTAGTTGGGAGGATGTACAGCAATGCTCAAACCACTAATATCACTAAATATAGTTGCATGAAATTAAAGAAGAATACCCTTACTTTCAATTACGTGAGATGCACAGCTGTGTTTCGTGTCAGGTACAAACAGGCAAAGTATGTACTTGGGAATGCGAAATGTGTGGACATTTTGCATGGACATCGGCAATGGGAGAGCTGTGAATTCTAATAATAACTGAGGAAAATAAAGCATGGAAAAAGGCCTTTGAACCTATCTTTTGTTTGCAATTAACCCTGGTTGATTAAGGAGCATTGGAATTAAGGTGTTAAAGATGTTGCTTTTTGCTTGCATTTAATCCATAAAAAGCTCTGCAATAATAACCTTTTGAAGGATAATTTTAGAATATTACTTGTATCCTTGAAACTATGGCTTTGAATATATATAAAGGAAATATGCTTATCTCATGCCTTATTGAAGCAGAGAAAAAGAGCTTGAGAAAGGAAGATGAACATCACCGCAAGGGTTTGTGGTTTCAACTGAAGGGAAGCTGGACATCACTGTTACGAGATTTAGAGTCTCTGCAATTAAAAGGTGGACACACATCTGGGGAGCTGGACCCCACCCAGATGGGATTCCTCTTTCTTCTTTTGGAAACTGGACTGTCACCATCTGGGGATACTCCTTTGAGAAACATCCTGAGAAATTAAAATCACAATAGTGTATAGAATTGTGATGTAATAATTTTCGAATAAAAATTGCTGATGAGTAAAAGATTAGAAATAGAAAGTGCTGAAAAAAACTGATGAGTACCCCTATAAGTACCTATAACCATCAATTATCGGTGTGCAGTTGGAGGGAAAACATCTCCCCCTGTACCCAGCACTGTATTGCTCATACTTTACCATATTAAATAATAAATTGATTGCTACTTGAATATTGGCCTAGTCAAGCTTCTTATTCATAACAATGACTCAGCCTTGTCTGTCGCGGCTCAGCTGGCTGCACTGCTGGAGCTCTGTAGAGAGCTGATCCGGGAGGCTCTCTTTGCTGGGGCAACCTGAGCCAGCGGGGATTTTCCTTTTCTTTAAGATTTTTTTCCCTTTCATTGCATTTTTTATCCTTTGTATAGATAAATATAGAATGTGGTATAATAGAGATAAATAAGAAAAATATAGAATGAGTTATAATATACAGACTTTAAGGAGATTTCTTTCCTGCCCAGGGTCCGCAGGGCATAGGGGAGGAGGGGAAAAGGTGCTTGTGCACAGCCAACTGCCCAGGCGTGCAGTGCTGCAGGGGAAATGGCCAGAAGCCCCTTGGCCTTTGGTGGTTCTGCTGAAGCCTTTGTGCTGCCCACAGAGCGGCTGGGCAGGGGCCGGAGCTGTGGGGATCCCTGCCGGAGTGGTGCCTGGAGATGGCCACAAGCCCTGTGCCAGGCAGGAAGCACCATCCGTGTCCTCCTGCCCATGTGCTACTGGCTGCCTTGCTGAGGGCTCCCAGGCGCCTCTGGACGGGGCTGCTCTGGAGCTGCTGTGGGGCTGCGGTGCTGCTGCCGGGCAGCTTGGCCGGGCTGGGGCAGCCCCTGAGGGGCTGGGGCGCTGGCAAGCCCTGAGCAATGGGCTGTCAGAGGCCACAAGCAGCCCCCCGGCAGTCGCCTTGTTCCTGCCAGAGCTGACTTGCAAGAGGGACCCTGGGCACTCTGGAACTGACAGCATCGGTGTTGTTGGAAACCCAAATGCAGGGAAATCTCAGACCTTTGGTCTTGTCAGCAAAGCTTAGAATTAAACACAGGATTTGATCGGAGACCTTGGAAAGGGCTTCCAAACTTAGGTGCTAGAAGCGAGAATGCAGATTTCTTGTTTATAGCAGAGACACAGGGAGGAAAGTTGAAGTGGAGGAAAGTTTAGCGTTTTAGAGTTCAGGATCCAGAAAAAATCAAAGTAGTTACAATGGTAAACAAGAAGTTTAGGATGCAGTGCTGTAGGTTTTTGTGACATAGCATGATTGGCTAAGAAGGCTTACACTGTAGCAGGATGTGGGAACCCAGGAAATTCCTCTGGCTGCCCTGCAGGACTCGAGACCCTGTCAGAGGGCTCAGAGGCCTTGGCACAGAGCCCAAGATCCCCATGCCTTTGATTTAGCCCTTGGAAAAATCAATTACCAACCTTGTAGGAAGAATGACAAGCCACAAAAGTTTAAGCAGAATGATAGTGAATTTATCGCAGAGTGGAAAAATACATTTTGGAGCGTTTTAGAATGGGGCTTCAGGGGGGAAGATGGAAGAGTCTGGGCATGTCCAGCCTTTCTCCTTCTTCTTCTTGGCCTCCATCTTCTGATGTTGGCACCTTTAGGCTGGCTTAGAGTAGAAGCTGACTGTCTAATGTAGATGATAGGTACTGGAAAGTAACTGCAAATATTGTACACGTAGTTGTTTTTAGTATAAAAAGATAACACCTCCCCGATGCAGGCAGAGGTGTTGGAGATTTTTTCAGAGATGGCTTAGAAAGCAGCTGTAAGGAGCAGATTCTCACAGCCTGTTTCTGTGAACAGCAGAGGTTCTCAGGTTATTTTTAACTACAGGTAAAAGTGACAAGCATGAAGGCCTTGAGAGCCTTGCACATCAGAGTTCTCAGGCAGCTTTCTCATAACAAGTGGATGTTCTATCTTTGGCTGTTTTGGGAAAGCAAGAATAATTTTGAGAACCCAAATCTTGGTATTGGAAACATAAGGAGGAGTTGGTGTGTAATCTCTGACCTATTGTGAGCTCAGATTTTGCAATATGCATGAAGTGAATTAACACTGTTATAAAAGGTGATTGATTGATCAATAAAGGGGAGTCGATGCTGACCAATGCAAGGTGGGTCGTCTCCCTCCAACTTCAATACAGAGGTCCTTAGACTGTCTTGCTGAGCAGACTTTGGCAGGACAGGAGAAAGAATATTATAGATAAGATACAATAAACAACCTGGAGACCGAGAAATTAAGAGCTCTGACTCCTTCTTCAACCGCTGGGCTGGGAAAAGAGACTTTCTAACTTATCTTGGGGTCACTCTGACCAGCTGGAGACCCCGAGAGCATGAGTCCATAAGATGAAATATTGGAGATTGGGTCCAAAACACAAATATCCTTGTTGGCTGTGTCTTCTTGCCCAAGAAATCCTTCAAAGCTCTTGTAACTACAAGTCTTGCGGCCCTGTGAGCCATGCAGGGGAGATGTGGGCCAAACTCACCCTTTCTGTCTATGTAGAAAAGAAGAAAAAGCAATGGCATCATCTAGAAAATTCAGAGGTCCGCTCTCTAGCTTGTTCCAAACTCCTTCAAATCCCCCAAAGTGGGATTTAGCTCCAAAGAGACGACAAGGACTCTTAGTGCTGCCTCTTTGACTCCAGAGCGGCCGCTTTAGAATCTTTCACTTTACCCTGTGTAGTCATGTGCCAGCAATGCCTCATTTGAAGAAACTTTCCCAACTGACTTGCATGGAGGCTTGTTTGAAGGGTATTTGAGGAGAAAGGCTCCCAGCAGAGGTCTGGGCTTTGGCCTAGCTGTGTCCCCTGCTGATTGTGAAGTGTGCCATCAGCTGCAGGGCTTTCTGGGCTGAAAATATCATCAGGACACTTGGACTTGCTCTTTTAGGCTTCTAAAAGCTGGATTTACTTTAAAGGGCAAATTTGGAGACCTCATCTCTGAGGGGATGGACGACCTCGGATTTTCCCAGTGTTTGGGAATCGTTCCCCAGGTCCTTGGTATAAAATCAGGCTCCTCAGGAAGTGCAGAACTGCAAGATGATAAACAATTTAGGCAACTGATGATGCATCTTTCTAAATTGCTCTCCTTTCTCTCCTTTTGTGAAATGCAAAGCTGTGTTTCGTGTCAGGTACATACAGGTAACGCGTGTATTTTTGGTTGTGATATGTGTGGAAACCGACAACGGGACACTTATAAAGATGAATTCTAATAATAACTGAGGAAAGTAAAGCTTGGAAAAAGGCCTTTGAACCTATCCTTTGTTCGCAACTAACTTTTATAAGTCTTAAGTTGATTTAGGAGCCTTTGAATTAAAGCTTTGAGGATGTTGCTTTTTGACAGGAACTTTCTGTTTGTAGCTAAGCCTTAAGGAGTTTTGCAATAATAACGGTTTGAAGTATAATTTTAGAATATTGCTTGTAGTACGGATCTTTGAAACTATAGCTTTAGAATGTATAAAAAGGAAACATGCTTATCTCACACCTGGACCAGACAGTGAAAAGCAGCTTGAGAAAGGAATATGAACATCAACTCAAGGACTAATAATTTCGACCAAGGGAAGCTGCACATCACTGTTATGAGATTTATAGTCCTTGCAATTGTGGTAAATAGGTACGATTCGTGCTGATAAAAATTGAAACAGTAATCAATATTGATACAGTAACAAATATCTGGAAATAATAAAATAAGTTAAAAATAGTAATGCCAAAGAGGAGAGAGAGAGGAGGGCCTCCATCCCCTTTTTTCCAGCAGATGTTCTCAAGGACCACAGGAAAGAAGCTGAAGATACAGTTGCTAAAAATGACCAAGAACCTGGTTGGGTCCAAGAAAATGCTAATTATAAGGGACTTATTGCCTTGATATGCAGATGCAGCGATATGTTAGTCTTGGCTTACATTGTACTGGCTTGGTGCGCATGTGTAACCCAAAGGTGAATTAAAGGACAACGAAGAAGACTACAGGGCCTTCATCAGTGACGACCCCCAAAGACTTGTGCGACCACCAAACCGAGTGGTGGTGCATGCGTGGTAAAGGTGGTAATGAGGGCGGAGACAGAAAAGTGACGAACCGAAAATAGGAGGAGATGGCATTGACACATGGCATATAAGGGGTGACTTTCACTTGGCAAGTTTGCAGGTGAAGTGGCAAGGGTCAAGAACCCTGCCCTCCGTACCCCGCGGTATCTCTTTCTTATGCGCTATTATTGGAACCAAATTATCCCTTATTTTAATCGAATTATATTGTATCCAATTTTATATTTTTCATTTTAATATTCAATTAAAATTGTTACTACTTTTAATATTGTTTGGCTTTTTTTTTTTTTTTTATGATGGGATAATTGGGCAAACATAAAAATTTTGGTGCCAATACCCGGGACTCTTTCAACTCCGGGGAGGTGGATAGCTTCTGGGAAGGAGCTCCACACCAGACTTTTAAGTGGTCCCAAGGCTAGACCACTCTCCCTTGGGAAAAGAGAGTCTTTATTACAATAACACATAAGCAAATTAGTTATTGGAAGCGCGCAGGAGAGGCTCCCATCAGAGTGCCGGCTTGTAGGAGAGAGAGTACCCATAGAAAACTGCTTTGTGCACGAAGACCCTCGTGAGAAAAGGAGGCTGTGAGTATCACGGGGTTTTGGGTTGGGGGACGGCTGTATGTGTGTGTGCGTGTGTGTGGAGTGTCTGAGACGGGGGCTGGGCAGTCCCGGACCCCCAAAGTGATTGGGACCTCCCAGTACCGCGTTTTCGCGTTCTCCGCGAGGAGACCGGCCGGAAAAGGAGGGAAGCGAAAGAAAAGTGAATGAGTGGGGACCCCGGGAGGGTTTGACCCAGGGGGAAGGAGGGGATCCCTGGTCCAGGCCCCTGTGGGGAGGTCCTTGGGCAGAAGGGATTGACTCAGCAGGGAGACTGAGAGAGTGAATGAATAGGTTCAATTTCCTTGGAGGGGTTGGTAGCAGGCAATTCAGTATGTGATTAGATGGTGAGAGGATGGGGCTAATAGATTGAGAAAGAGGGAGAGAGGAGTGGAACAAGTAGATTGCAGAGGGAGACATAGGAGTGGAACAGGTAGATTGAAAAGGCAGTGTGACAGAGTAGTAAGTGAGGAGTTGAGCCACGGGGTGAGTGTGGGAAACTAAGACTCTCCTGGTACCGGGGATTTCTTAGTTTGTTGCTGCCAGAAATGGGTCAGGGAAAGAGTAAATTTCTTTGACCCAGGGGCTGCGGATTGTGTGAAAAATTCGCAGTGGTTTGAGGTATCTGGGAACCCTGAGGGGGGTTCTCAGGGGGGGAACATTCCTCAGGACAGCCCACTGGGGATGATAATACAGTTTTGGGATGAATGGGAATCCCGAGGAGAATAAAATCAAGAAATTCAGAGGTCAGTGCCTAAAGGACATAATATAGGAAAAGTTTTGAGTGAGCATCAGAAAAAATATGAGTCATTGGCAGAATGGTTAAAAAGATTAAAAAGAGACTTGCAATTATATTCAGGTATAGATATTAATACTGCAGTAGGGCAGGTTCTGTTAAAAATTCAGTTTGTGACTGGATCTTGCAGTGATATCAGGAAAAAGCTGGAAAAATTAGAAGATTGGCAGGACAGGGGACTGCAAGAGTTACTGAGAGAAGCACAAAAGGTGTTTGTAAAGAGAAATGAGAAAAAGCAGAAAGCAGATGTCAGAATTTTGGTGGCAGCAGTTCAAGAAATGCAGGCAGCTTTGAATACAGAAAAATCTGCAGGGAAAAACAAGCAGTGGATGTCAGGATCTATTTTTAGGATCAAAAGACCTGTGCATTTTTCCCGCCACAAGAAGAGACACTTAAAAAATTCTTGCCCCACTTTGAAGGGTGCGGGACCCACCTGTTGTTATTGTCATAAAAAGGGGCACCTGCAAAAAATTTGCAGAAAGAAACAGCAAGATGAGAAAACTTTCAGGAGAATCAGAGAGGGCAAGAGCTTTGTTTAACGAAGAGGACCGAATTAACACCCAGAAGAGGCCTTGATAATAAAGCTAAGAGTAGGTCCTCAGAGTGAAGAAGTCATATTTTTAGTAAATACAGGAGTTTCTCGGTCAACAGTGACAAAATTACCCAGGATGTGAGATAAGTAGTGAGCGAGTTTCAGTAATCGGAAGTTACAGGAGAGTCTTTCCCTGTTCCTGTAATAAAAGGAGTGCAAATTGAAACATATGACAATTTGGAGTAGATGACCTATTGTTGATACCAGAGGCCAGAATAATATGTTAGGCAGAGATCTAATAATAGCCTTAAATTTACAGATAAAACCCTGTGAAGGAAAACTTAAAATTTATTTTTTAACTGAAGAAGATAATCTAGAAATTAATGACACGGATTGGCATTCAGGTGAAGTGGGAAAAAGTTTAGGTAAAGGAGTCTGATCCCCTTAGTCCCTCCTGGTCAGCACAAGCCTGTGTATTTTATGTATTACTCTGTGCAATATTAATACTAAAAGGGCAAGAAGGGACTATTTATACAGACTCCAAATATGCTTTTAGTGTAGTACATACTTTTAGGAAAATTTGGAAGGAAAGGGACTTATAAACACTCAAAGGAAAGGGTTAATACACAGGGGATTGATAATTTAGATACTTGAAGCTTTAAAAGGCTCAAAGAAAATAGCAGTAGTTCATGTAAAGGAACACCAGAGAGGTAGGGATATTAGAGTCAGAGAAATAATTTGGCTGATGAAGAAGCAAAAGAGAGCGACCTTAAAAAAGGGAAATTCTAAAATCATGACCTTTAAAAAAAAAAAAATAGAAATTCAGCAGGAGACACTTTCCCTTCCGCTAGCAGAATTGGCAGCTATAAAGAAATTAAGAGCAACATTTAAGGAGGGAAAGTAAGTTTTTCCTGATGGCAGGATGACGATGCCAAAACCAGTGACAAATTAGATTTTAGATAACTCGTACAGACAGACACACTGGGAAACAAGGGCCTTTTGTGATCACTTTTTAAAATTTTATGGGTGTATAAGGATATTTGAAATTGGAAAATAAATTACCCAGGGGTGTCTTACCTGTTAAAAGGTAAATAAGAAGGTGTTAAAAGCCCTCCCTTTGGAGGATACAAAACAGCCTACAGGCTATTTGAAAAATCCAGGTTGATTTTATAGAATTGCTTAAAGTGGGTCGGTGGAAATATTTGTTAGTTATAATAGATCAATTAACTCAGTGGTTAAAGCATTTCCAGCAGCTTGGCTACAGTTCAAACAGTAGCTAAAATATTGTTGAAACATGATTTTTTTATATTAACCCTGATTTATTAAGAAGGAACTAAGCATCCCGGAGTGGCTACGGACCGCAATTCCCTTGAGCTCAGAGGCAGAAGAACGCCAGTGGAAAAAGAATAAAAAGACTTTCTGAATCGGTGGGAACAGCCTAAAAAGATCGAAGATCTCCTCCAGGATCACCCACCAGCAACATTATTAGAACTGATTACAAAATTGCAATTTAGAAACTGAGATTTGTAACACCTATTAAAAGAGCTCAGAGACAAGTAAAATGTTGAGAGTGCGATAAACATGGTTTAGGGTGTCATCCACGGATATGTATGTTTGCACACTCTGCTTTAACTCATGGTAAAAAGTAACTAAGAGAGAAGAGAAGGAGAGACAATTGATTTGCTTGCTTTGCTATGGTTATGTATTAAGTCAGCTAATTATAGAACACATTGCTAGTGATTTTTTTGGATACCTTTGAGACTGGGAGACGGGACCCTTCCAGCAGCGATTGGATTAATAGGGAACTTAGATCAATTGGTTTTTGTTATATTGGCTATAGCACAAATAAGAGAAGGAGCAACTCATAATATTATAGACCAGTGTCTCAAAATTGATAGTTGTTGTGGAGAAGAAGTTTATATACCACATAATAGGCACATTGCAGTGGGGAATTGGTGCTGCGAGTTTGCCTATTGGAGGCGCGACTTAATGAACTCCCTGCCCTTGAAGCAGAAAATAATTAGAAAAATCTTATTGTGCTTGGCACATCCCTGAAATTTTGGAAAATACAGGTTATGTATTCGGCTTATCTTTTTTCCCTGGTTTTTTTCATTAAAATTATTTTTCGTTTTAATTATTTCTTTTTAACCAGCTAGAACTGGGAAATGGCATTTAAAAGGAGACAAGCAAACTGTGGGACTATGGGTACAAGGAAACTAAAAGCACAGTGACTAGATCCGGGATATTACCTTTGCTACTGAGAAGACTGGCATCTCGGCCCTTGGTTGCAACCCAAGGGGCCCTTTAGAAAGGTAGAAAGGTAGATTTCCTAAGGATTATTTTCACTGTGATCATTCTGGTACCCTTGGAAGTTGGCCAAAGCCAGAGAGCCACACTGGACAGAGTTTCGGAAATGAAAAAGCAATCAGAGCAAAAACCAAGTCCCAGCAATTTCAACATTTGTGATTATTACAATCACCCTGTGTGTATTAAGGACAAGATGGAATCTGTGTTTGTAACACACCCATATGTTAGTTCTGCCTGCTACAATTGCAGCAGTGTTATAGATGTTTGTATTAAGGAAGGAAAGATGTATTGGATAGAGAAAAATTTGGGATATAATGGGCGAGCTCCTTATCCCCATGGTGATCAAATTTGTCCTCAATATGAAAGATGCGTTTATTTTAAAAGAGATGATAATGGAAAGGATCCAAGTATAGGCATGGGAAATTGGGCACTAAAAGAAAAATTGAAAGAGAAAATAAAACAAGAAAAAGAAACAAAGGGAAATAGAGAAAAGAACAGGAGAAAAGAGTCAACAGAATTGGCTGAATTGTATAAACAGCTAAAACAGTATTACAAAGATTGGGATTTGCCAGCCTCGAATAAGAATCTGTTTGTGGGATTGATGCAAGAGATTACTACAGAATTGGAATTATTGAAATGTGGGATTTGTGGAGGTCTAAAAATGGCTGAAAGATGGCCATGGAAAGGTGAGAGCTTAGCTCCAGAGCAATTTTTAAAGTGGAACCACACGCAAATTTCTGGAACATTGAAGAGACCTGAAGGATGGATTTTAAGTCATCAGGCAATTGGAATCATTTGTATAACTCGAGAAGGAAGGAAATTTAATAAAGTAGTAGGGCATACTCCTTGTAAATCCACATTGGTGGTTAACATGGATAATTTTAAAAATTTGGCACCAGAAACCCCGCTGGATATTGGGGACCAATAAAAGAAATAAATTGTGAATGGGATGAACAGATTAATTTATGCTGGTACAAAAGTCCTGGAGCTAACCCCTACCAATCCATCGACAGCCTGAGGTCTTATTGGGAACAACTGGAGAAAACTGATAAGAAATGGAAAGCCCCAGATGGGATATATTGGATTTGTGGGCAACGAGCATTCAGTGAGTTACCTCAAAAATGGGGAGGAACCTGTACTTTGGGGAGAATACAACCCTCCTTCTTTGTTCTACCAAGGCCTAGGAGCAATGTGTTAGGAACTCCGCTGTATGAAACCCTGCAGCGGAATAAAAGCGATTTGAGTCTCAACTTTCCAACAGCAGGAGGGAACCAAAAATGGGGGGAGGAGAATAGGGCCCGCAGAACAAATTATAGCATATTATGACCCAGCAACATGGGCTCAGGATGGGTCATGGGGATATAGGACCCCAATTTACCTGTTGAATCAATTAATAAGGCTCCAAGCAGTAGTGGAGGTGGTGTCAAATCACACCTCCGGTGCCTTAAAAATGTTGGCCAGGCAATATACACAAATGAGGGTGTTTGTGTATCAAAACAGGATAGCCCTACACTATCTGTTAGCAGAAAAAGGAGGAGTTTGTGGAAGATTTAATGAATTTGAGTGCTGTGTAAAAATTGATAATTATGGGGAAACTATCACTGAACTTGCAGAGAAAATTAAAAGAGTGGCTCATGTGCCGGTACAGAAGTGGAAATTAATCTTAAAAACAAATTGGTGGGGTAACCTCTTTGGAAGTGTTTGTAGGAAAAAGTTAGTGTTCATGTTGTTATGCTCAATTCTGGGACTTCTGTGTTTTATTAGGTTAATTCATTCAGTGATTCAGGGGATGCAGATTTCAACAATGTCTCTAGATTCAGAATCAGCAAAAAAAGGAAAACCAAAATCTATAATGGTATTAAAAGCTAAATCGACCCCTGTTAAAGAACAAGGACTTAAAAAGATTGAAATAGACCAGGAAATGCTAACTAAACTTGAAAGAGAGTGTGAAAGACTAGAAGCAGTAATAGAAATGCTGGAAAAGTTTGAAGCTGAAAAGAGACAACAAGAAAACCAAAATTCTGAAAAAAATATAAAAGATATCAAGGTACAGCTTTTTAAATACAGCACGAATCATAATGATCAAAAAGAGAAATGGGGGATTTGTGATAAATAGGTATGATTCGTGCTGATAAAAATTGAAACAGTAATCAATATTGATACAGTAATTAATATTTGAGAATAATAAAACAGTTAAAAGTTGTAATGCCAAAGAAGAGATGGAAAGGAGGGGCTCCACCCACCCCGCCCTTCCCAGCAGATGTTCTCAAGGACCACAGAAAAGAAGCTGAAGATACAGTTGCTAAAAATGACCAAAGAACCTGGTTGGGTCCAAGAAAATGCTAATTATAAGGGACTTATTGCCTTGATATGCAGATGCAGTGATATGTTAGTCTTGGCTTACATTGTACTGGCTTGGTGCGCATGTGTAACCCAAAGGTGAATTAAAGGACAATGAAGAAGACTACAGGGCCTTCATCAGTGACGACCCCCAAAGACTTGTGCGACCACCAAACCGAGTGGTGGCGCATGCGTGGTAAAGGTGGTAATGAGGGTGGAGATAGAAAATTGACGAACCGAAAATAGGAGGAGATGGCATTGACACATGGCATATAAGGAGTGACTTTCACTTGGCAAGCTTGTATGTGAAGTGGCAAGGGTCATTGAATTCTGCCCTCCATACCCCGTGGTTGTTTTTGCTTATGCGCTATTATTGGAACCAAGTTATCCCTTATTTATATATTTTCTAAGCTATTCAATTAAAATTGTTACTACTTTTAATATTGTTTGGGGTTTTTTTATGATGGGATAATTGGGCAAACATAACAGCATCATGTATGAGATATATGAATATGCAACAGGCTATTACTTTTAAGTTAATCCTGTGTTAGCAAAGTGTCATCTGAGGCAGAGCAGAGCACACAGACATCTGTAATTCTTTGCTTTTTAAATTGCCCTTTATTGTCTTACCTCTTATTCTCCAAATTATTTTTTCTCTAATTTTAATTCTTAGTTTTATAACTAATTTGTTACTATTAAATATGTAAAATTTTAGAACAAGTGAAATTCTGCATCCTTTGAGTCCACTATCAGTGGGCATCCTTCTTCCCAAGCTTTGTCAACTTCCCTCTGGGTTTGAGATCAGTGAAACGTGCCCAGCCTTGAGTCTTGGAAGACAATTCTAGCAACAAGTACTTTGCTTTTCTAACACCTGGCCATCACTTCGAGCTTGTAGGCTGCTATGTGTGTCCAGGTTAAACGTCTCTTCCTGTTGATCAGGCTTGGAAGGGTGTACAGTCCAGGCCCGACAGGACATGTTTTCTTCAGGAAATGGGACGTAGGGCCCAGTTTGCAGCGGGTGCAGGCCCGCGCCTTCCAGAGCGCCAGAAGGTTGGCGGCGCCATTGCAGGGCTCAGGGCGCCGCCTTGTGGGCGAGAGCCGCCATGACAGCGCGGGCGGCGCGCGGCGGGGCCGGAGGGCGGGAAGGGGCGGGCGGGTGTGAGGGGAGGGGCGGTTCGTGCCCAGAGCCGAGCCCGCGCTGTTCCTGGGCGCATTCCCGGCTCGGTGTTGGGAGCGTGCAGCTGCTGCTCGGGCTCTGGGAGAAGCGTGCGGCCGCAGCGGGGTCCCAGCCCGCAGAGCTGGCTTCTGGCCGAGGCTGAAGTGCCGGAACTGCCGTGCCAGAGCTGCCCTGCGCCGTGGCACTGCCAGAGTCCCTGGCAGAGCCGGGCTGACACAGGCAGCTCCTGAGAGAAGCCCTGCCATGGCAGAGCCGTGCTGGTAGTGCCGACAGCTGAGGGAAGCCCGGCCATGGCAGAGCCGGGTCCGCTCCTGCCCCCGGGCCGCCCGAAGTAGCGACCTCTGGGACCTGCCGGCAGACCGGCACTGCTTGGCCCTCTGCAGTAGATCGACAGAGTTGCACCACAGATAGCAAAATATTAAAACATCTGATTTAAAACATTGGAGGGAAACCATAGAACTGAAAAGAAAATGAAGGTGTACCAAAATACTCAGGGCATGAATGGGAAAACTGAAAAGAAACAGAATCTAATTATTTATATAATCTCAACTCTATCAAGAGAAACATGAGGGTGAAAAAACCTTCTAAAAGTTTTGACAATAGAATGGTTCAGCTGTGTAGTTTTGCTAGTACATTAAAGACTTAAAAAGCAGTCAGGTATTCCTTTGTCCAGTGCTATGAATTTATTCACAGGATTTGTTACAGTTGTCCCTCAAATACCCCTCATAAAGAGAGTTGAGTGCTTAGATTCCATGGAAGCCATCAGTTAGTAAATGTAGTGTTGTGGTTTTAAGTAGTTCTGTAGTAAGTAGTTAGTAAAAGAAGTCATCATTTTGCCAATGGATGCTGATCCCTGATGTGCTTGTGCTGGTTCCATGGAAAGGCGAATTTTTAGGAATGGACTGTTGGAAAACTGGTGTTTTCTGCTGGTAGTAGGTACAAACACATTGCTTTTTGTGGTAGAGACTGAAGCAACTTTAGATGCCTGCTCCTTCTTCTCCACCTATGTTTAAAGGAGATCCATGCAGGTTAAAACATGAACCAAACCTCGAGGCTCTGGGCCTGTGCTGCAGCCTCACCTGCCTCTCCCCACAATCAGCAGAGGAACAGCCAGAGGACACTGCAGTGTTCCTCAATGCAATGACGGGAGCAGAAGGCAGGCAGGAGCAGGGCTCACATAGACAGAGAGGATCAGCACCTCAAAGCGACCACATCATTCAAGGGACAGGGACTCAGGACAGACACCTGCCCTGTGAGACAGCAAGCAGGAGGGCCCTGGAGCCAAGGAGCCAGGTGAGGGCAAAGCAGCCCTCTGACAGCCTGGCCCAGGGGCTCTTGTGGCAGCAGGCAGCGTGGGGATCAGAGCAGAGGCAGGGGGGAGGCAGGAGCTGCTCGGCCATGCCGGGGCTGGGAGCCTCCTTCCTGCCCAAGTGGGGCCCAGCTGGGCCAGGGGGCAGCTGCTGGGACAGCTGTGCCCACAATGGCCCCTGCTCTGCAAGGCCTCCAGAGCAGCCCCTCAGCCAGCCAGGGACAGAGCAGCCTTGGGGCCGATGCTGCTGCAGGCTCAGAGCCCTGCAGAGCTTCTCATACCCGGTGCCATTGGCTCTGTCCCCTGCAGCCTGCATGCTGTGTCACCGTGCAGAGGCTGAGCCCTGTGCCTCCCCAAGCCCTGGCAACTGCTCCTGCACTGCCCAGGCCACCCACAGGCCCTGCCCGGGCCTCACGCAGGCCAGAACCAGCTGGGGCTGTGACAGCTCAGCTGCTCTGGGACCAGCCCTCAGGCAAAGCACCCGCCTGTCCCTGGGCTGGGGGCAGTGCCTAGGCTGGGCTTGGCAGAGCCCATCCGCTCCTGGAGGGCTGGGGGCACTGCTCTGGCCTGGCCTAGCCTGGCCCTGGGGTCCCTTGGCATTCCTGCTTGCCCTTGCATCCACCAGGGTTCCCGTGGCTCCCCAAGGCACAAGAGCCTCAGCCCCAGCTCCCAAACACGGCCTAACAGCCTGTGCTGATATTGATCCCTGTTAGACCTTTGAAAGCATTTTCAAAGTAACTTTTTTTGGCAACACTTTCAAGGAACAAACGTGACTCGCTTCAAATCAGTAAAAACTTTATTGGTTTGCTTGCACTTCCTATAGGGTATCCTAATGCTTCCTTTGGCGTTCCAGAAAATAATGAAAATCTAACAAATTCTTCAGAGAAGTTCCTGAATCCACTATGAGGAGAAGTCTCTACATTCACTATCCTTACATACAGTTAAGTAGCTGCTCCTGTAACACACAAAGATGTAGTGGTTTACCTGACTGGACCACACAACATGATGTTATACACACCGCTACACTACAAAATTTCTCCTCCCTGTTCATTACAAATTTGAAGCTCTTCTCGAGGTCCTGACTTAATTTTGCATGCACATTCATAGCTGCAATCCCTCCCCATGCTCCGCTTTCACCTAGACTTACCAGGGAACAGATGTTCCATACTCACCTCAAGCAATAATCTACGTCTGTCTTCCTAACCCTCTTTTTCTTCACTGACTTCTACTAATCTACAAAATAACTGTGGACCCTCTGCACAAAAGAAACATCCAATTAATATCCTTAAACACTTGTGATTGCGCTGCTGCTTCTAACAATCTTGACCAACACAGCACTAAAATCAGAAATCAATTCTTCACATCCTTCCTGTTCTCCTGCCCCCACCACACCTTGGCTCCAGCAGAAATGTTCCCTACTGCAGCCTGCTGTGCTAAGAACAATCAAAGGCAGCAGCACTTTTCCTCACCATGCTGCAATCTGAATTGCACTGAAATTGCTGCTGTTGCATTAGAAGCTCAGCACCAGCACGCCACATCTTCCCCCAGAACTGAGGCCTGCTGAGGCCTGAGCTCTCCATTTCAACACACCCTGTAAATCAGGCTGCCTGGAAGATTGCAGGCCGGGAACTGTGTGAACACAGCAGTGCATTTCAGCAGAGTTATGGAATCAGTCTCATGGAAGGCACATCCTTTAAGCTTAAGACTCTATTCTACAAAGTGTAACCAGCAATTGTTTTGGTGGCCTGTGCAGGTTTTGGGGACTGTGCATGTTTGCTTTGGATGTTGTTTTCTTTGTTTCTAAATACAAAATTCACTGGATTCAGAAGAGAAAGCCCCAGATTCATTAGGACAAAGAACCACAGGGACATATGTGGCTGACAAGAACACTCCTCATTCCTAACGGCAACACCAGAAAGAGAGAAAAAAGACAAAGATGATTTAAATACCTGAAAGGATCCAAAATGTCTAGGTGACCTGTCAAGTGACTAAGTTTGTGGTAAACTCTAAAATTCCAGATTCCTATTCGGTAATTGTCTGAAACAAAAGAAAGCCAGAAGTTTTGGCCTTTGTTTTGCCAGGACTTTCTCACGGGATTCTGCCACAACTTGGATCACAAGTGAGGGTGGCAAATTTTGACTAGAAAACTTTGATAGCTAGGCAGCATTTTTTCCTCCTCACTGAATTACAGGAAGGGTTTAAAAGGAAAAAAAAATATAAAACAGGGTAAAGAAATTCTGTCATACCTCTTAGGCGTTCATCATCTTTGGAGAAGAAAAAAAAACTCGAGCACTTTCTGTGCGGGGTAAAGAAAGAAACCTAGAAATGGACAAAGGGATTTGAGCATCCTAAATTGTACTATCAAATTCCATGAACACAAGTTAATCCTGTAGTTCTTCAGAGAAATGCCGTACATTGAAAAGCTTCATTCCCTAGGAACCGAATAGAGCTTTTTATTTTACAAAACCCTCTTTTAAAGAGCAAACTGACTGTGTCTTGGGCTTTTGGCCAAACCCAGTTTGGAGTTGGTCAAACCAAAATGACCCAGTTAATTTCTTGTGCTCTACTCTTTCTTTCCATATTCACATTCACATCCAATGGGCTGCTGGGAGTTTTGACTCTGTGCAGCACAAACGGTTTTCCAAGATGACTTTCATTGCTCAGAGGTGTGCAATGTCAGTTTCCCATTCCCTGGGTGCTGCTATTAATATTCCCACAGCATCCAACTACTACAGCCAAGTAGACAACAAAGAGAAATGCAACTTGCATTTCTTGGTCCTGTTCGATTTCTGTCATCTCAGGCTCATCGTCACCCTCAGAACTGCTGTCCTGGAAACGTGGATCCTCTTGCCATGTGGCTTTTACCGGCTTTATTGTCCCAAGCGTGTAAGGCTCTGCAATGACAGCACCAATAGAGAAAAAAAGGCAAAACCAGATTATTCCTCTACTGGTCAGGAAAAATTCCTCCTTTCACGTGAAATCCTTACAGTGGAGAAGAGAGATTTAGGAAGGACAGAATCTGACCCTGCCAGACTTTCTAAGCTACGTCTCAGCTCCAGTATTTTCCACTTTGTTCCAGGGATCCCTTATGTATTCTTAAACATTTCTCATTGCATTCAGAAGACACTGAATACCTTCTCAGTTCAGCACAAGTGTAGGGGGCTCGTTGCTTTGTGCTGCTGCGTTGGGTTTTTTAATATTTTGGATAACTTCACGGGGTTTCTTTTCTCTCCTACATGACTGGGGACTCGAGTTAATGTTGTTTCATCTTCATTTCAGACAGCCTCATTTTATCTAAGGTTAAGACACCCCAATGATCATGTGTCATTCCATTTCCTTTTTTTAAAGGTCCAAGAGTAGAATTCAGTAACAAACAGAATGTTCATGGATCTTGGGGCCAGCTCTCGGACTTTGCTCCTCCCTCTACATTAACGCACATTTCCTTAAAAGCCTTGTGAGGTCCTATGAAACTTGATATGACTGGTGTGTCACCTTTTTCCCTGTTTGAGGAAGGCAGGGCATGAGAACAAGCTTTTTCACCCCTCAGCAAAAACCCCATTGCCTTCTTAAAGCAAGCCTTTCAGAATTCCTGAGATGCAAGCATGAGGCACCTCTCAATAATCTACCTCAGCCCCGGCAAGCAGAACTGAAGATCAAAATGCTTCTGCCTAATTACTGACTTCTGTTGCTGAAAATCCCCTGCATCCTGGCCTTCTTTACACCATATTGCCTCACAGTGCCTGCCAGAAGCTCTTCCTTAGCAATGGCACTGTTAGAAGGGTTCTGCTGTTACCTTCTTTGATGCCCAACTCCTCTGTGCCTCCAAAGAAGGAAAACTTGAAAGAACTCGTCTCCTGAGCTGCGTCGTCCTCAGGCAAAGGTCCCAAATGGTCATCTGGGGCAGAGTCCTGTGCATGCTCTTTGTCCCAGGGTATTTCCTCAGTCTTTTCTGGGTTGTTCTTTAAGGTCTTTCATAGAACAAACCAGAATAGATGGAGGAAATACCATCTATTCTGGCTTGTTCCTTGAAAGGCCTCTTTCAAATCCACAGCAATACTGTAGAAGTTGTCTTCAGACACTTGAGACAGTGTCTCACTCTTTCTTCTTTTTTTGGCTTTACTGAAATGAGATTTTTCAAGGTTAGCAACACAGCACATGTCCTTTTCAGACACAGCTTCCCTAAGAGCCACCTTGCTCTGAATGTCTCCCTAAGCATATCCAAGCCCATTAAGGAGTGGTTCATTATCAAGGGTAAGCAGTGGGGAAACATCTGAGGTTGGAGTGTAAAGGCAGGAACAAGAGTCCTTTTTAATTAGCAACATCCTTAAGTGACTTTTCACTGAATACACCGTTACACAGAAATCAAGGCATTTAGCCCAGACTTCTTCCTGCCAGTAGAAACATCAAGAGCTAATAGGGTTTGCTCACAGAGCTGCACATCTCAGGGTCCCTGCACTGACCGTTCTCACCTTCACTTCCGGCAAGGAACACACGGCCTAGAAAGAAAAGATGACAGCGCTACGCGCTGCTGTTGGAGGTCCCAGTTGAGGTCTGACGTCGCTGGTGGGAGTGGCTGCTCCTGCGAGATGTCCCTGACCACGTCCCCCTACGCCTGGGCCTCTCAGCACTCGCTGCTGTCCTCCTGCTCCTGTCCTGGCGACTCCTGGACCGCAGAGTCTGAGTCGAGGCCCGGCGCTGCTGGCGGGAGCGGCTGCGTCTGGGGGGCGTCCCCGATGATGTGTTCCTTCGCCTGGGCCTCTCAGCCCTTGGCCTTGTCCTGCTGCTGCTGCCACGGTGACTCCTGGAGCGGACAGGTGGACTCTGGGCGCAGCCTTGCTGGCGGGAGCGCCTGCGTCTGGGGGATGGCCCTGGCCATGTGTCCCTTCGCCTGGGCCTCTCAGTCCTTGGCCCTGTCCCTCTGTTCCTGTCATGGCAACTCCTGGAGCGGACAGGTGGACTCTGGGCCCAGCCTTGCTGGCGGGAGCGCCTGTGTCTGGGGGATGTCCGTGACGGTGTCCCCCTTTGCTTGGGCCTCTCAGCCCTTGGCCCTGTCCCACTGCTGCTGTCACGGCGACTCCTGGACCGGACAGGTGGACTCTGGGCACGACTTTGCCGGCGAGCGCAGCTTCGCCTGCGGCCGGGCCCAGCACGTCTGGAATGGACCCTGTCCTCAGGGTCAGGGGACGTGCTGCGTGTTGCCCTTGATCTGCTGATGCTGCTGGTGTCCAGTGAGGAAGATGGCAGCGCCTGCTGCCATGCTGCGTGGTGGGGCCTGCTGTGGCTGCCCGTCTCTGGAGATGGAGACGGGGAAACCAGCACCAATGGCACAGGGCTGTGGGAGCTGGGGCGGATGGCCTCAGATTCTGACCAGCCATGAGCAGATTGTAGTCCTGACTGTCTGGCTGGCCTGGGGCCATTGAGCTCTCTCTCTTCCCTGGCGGCTGTAAGGGCAAGCAGGAATGTCAAAGATCGCCCAGGCCCCAGCCAGGCCAGGCCAGAGCAGTGCCTGCCAGCCCTCCAGCAGTGGATGCTGCGCTCTGCCTAGCCCGGCCTGGGCACTGCCCCCAGCCAGGGACACCGGGGACTTTGACTCATACATGTTCCAAGCCCAGCACAGCTGTCACACTCCCATCTCTGTGTGCTGTTCCTCAGGCCAGAGCAGCGCCTGTGGGTGCCCTCAGCAGCACAGGAGGAGCACAGGAGCAATTGCCAGGGCCTGGGGAGGCAAACAAGCGCATAGCACTGAGAACAAAGTGTACCAGCATGTGGCTGTCTGGCCAAGCGCTTCTGGTTCTTCCCACTTACAGCCCTTGCCGAGATACAGGTTCCCTGCAGAGCCCCAGGTGCAGCTTCCCAACTTACCCCTGTTCCTCTGCCTCCTCCCTGCCTCCAGGGTAAAGGCAATCCCTGGCGTTGCATTGGCTGTGCCTCACTCCTAGATCTGCAAAGGCATCGTTGTCCTCCCATGTTGGGTCTCTGATGGAGAAAGGAAGAGATGATGAATTTCTGCTGCTCTCCCTCACGGAGGTCCAGGGTGTCCCAGCTCCTTCTCCAGCGCTTTTCCAAGTTGGGCGTGAAGCTGAAGCCCAGACTCATGGCACAGGGCAGGGCCAGGGCTCCTGGGGCAGGGCCTGGCACAGCACAGCACTTGCACCCTCCTGCCTGGTGGGCCAGGCAGAAGGACACCAACCTGAAGGGGACTCGGATCCCCAAGATGAACATTTCAACAGGGAATTCCCCACTGTCTCTGCACAGGGGGCACTGGAAATACAAAACACCAGCGCGCAAGGCCTGTCCCTGCAGGGCAAACACAGGCAGGGTGAGCGAGGCCCTGCTGCTGCTGCTGAGCACCTGCTGTGCCCTGGCGCTAAGGGGAGGGCTCCTACCTGGATGCAGTCCCTGTGGAACCAGGCCCTTTGGCACGTTGGGCACACCAGGGTTGTGAAGGTCGTCCTGTCCTCCACAGGCTCCAGGCAGATGAGGCAAACAGTGTCCGGCTCAGGAGTCGCCTCCACCTCCTGCTCTGGACGGTGCTCAGGGCAGAAGGAGCTGGAGGAAAATGGATGGGGAAAGTGAGAAATGCTAGATCATTCCCCAGGGGTGGCCATAAAGAGAGATGAGGTACCTGAACGGAGTAACGTATACATTGACACAGCCGCCCTCCTTGGCACAGGGCAGGTGGAACCATCTGTCACAGTCCGGCACGCAGCACATGATGGTTGCCCCGCTCTGGCCACAGACGCAGCAGCGCTGGAAAGAGCCAAGCAGCCGCATCAGCAGCAGCAGCAGCCTCGAGGCCTCCCCGGGCAGCCGCAGGGCTCTGGGCAGGGCACAGGACGTGGTCACTGCCGGCTCCCAGCCCACAGAGCCGCCTGCTGGAGGAGGGAGGCTCCTGTGCCAGGGCCTCTGTTCCAGAGCTGCTGGGAGCCAGACTTTGTCCCGGCTGTCGGGCCGGCCTTTCTTTCCTGCTGTCTGGGCTAAGCTCTGGCAAACCTCGCCAGGCACAAATCTCCCTGCTCTTGTCAGGCTCTCACCTTCTGTGCTGCCCGCCAGACCGCAATTTGGAGATCTCGTGGGAGAAATCCCATGAGTCCATCGTGGCGGTTCTCTTGCCGAAAGAGTAGAGTAGCGAAGAGCTGCAGGCAAGGGGAGGAGCTGATGAGGAGAGGGCGGCAGGAGCTGCCCATTGCAATGGTGGAGGGAGCGCCCGGAGCCACTCACCATGCAGAACACGTGGGCACAGAGCCCACCCTTGTGCAGTTTGTCACCGCACATGTCCGGGTCAGCCTCGGCACGGCGACACAGCATGCAGGCTGCAGGGGACAGAGCCAATGGCACCGGGCATGAGCAGCTCTGCAGGGCTCTGAGCCTGCAGCAGCATCGGCCCCAAGGCTGCTCTGTCCCTGCCTGGCTGATGGGCAGGGCTGGAGGCCTTGCAGAGCAGGGGCCATTGTGGGCACGGCTGTCCCAGGAGCTGCCCCCTGGCCCAGCTGGGCCCCACTTGGGCAGGAAGGAGGCTCCCAGCCCCGGCATGGCCGAGCAGCTCCTGCCTCCCCCTGCCTCTGCTCTGATCCCCACACTGCCTTCTGCCACAAGAGCCCCTGGGCCAGGCTGTCACAGGGCTGCTTTGCCCTCACCTGGCTCCCTGGCACCGGGGCCCTCCTGCATTCTGTCAGACATGGTGTCACTCTGCGTCGAGGCGGTGTCCTCGGGGGACGTTGTCGCTGCGAGGTGGAGATACTCTCTGTCTAGGGGAGAAAGAAGAGGGAGGGGAGTTTGCACAACAGGCCCAGAGCCACAAGGCTCTACTCCCTGCTCAGGCCTGCGTGAGCCCTGCTCCTGTCCGCTTTCTCCTCCCGTCGTCGCGTTGAGGAACACCGCAGTGTCCTGGCTGTTCCTCCGCTGATTCTGGGAAGGGAGAGGCAGGTGAGGCTGCAGCACAGGCCTAGAGCCCCGAGGTGTGGGGCCCCTCTGGTCCCTGGGCAACTACGTCCCCGCCCTACCTTCTCCTCCCGTTGTCAGGTCGCACTGACACTCGGCCAGAGCCCAGCGTCCCCTTTTGTGGCCTTGGTGGCACAGGTCACAATGGCCACTCTGACATCAGAGCCGTGTACCCAAAATCGGGGCAGCCATGGCCTCAGGTCCCTGGCAACCACTTGTGGTGGCCCCCTCGGGCACCGAGCTTCTGAGATGGGTCCGAGCATTTGCTCAGGGTGGAAGCAGGGCCGGGACTCCTGCAGCAAGGGCAGGGTCAAATGCCAGGCCCTGGGGCAGCCATCCAGGAAGGCACTGTAGGCAGGGAGGTGCTGTTCAGGCACTGCCACGCCAGGGCTCCGGCCCCGGCCAAGGGAAATCTCTGCTCCTGCCCCTGGCAGGCGGTGGCCCAGAGAGCCGGTGCGGAGTCAGCTGCACTGCAGGGATTCAAACCGTGCTCTAGGTGAACTGATGTTTTCCTCAAGACCTGTCTGCAGAAAACTAAGATGAACCTTATTTGATGCTGCTGCATTGGGCATTGGGTACAGGAGATAAACCTGGACACCACCACAGCTGCTTCCAGACCTCAGTTATCTGTCATCCTATGAACTAACAACTTTCACATTTCATATAAATGGAAAAATTAGTACTAGGCTCCTGAGAATCGTCATCTTTTATACTGACTCAGTGCAAAGACACGAAATGCACTGAGAATTTTCTGTGTACATTTGACAGGAGAGCTTGCAACTGTCCTCCACTCAAGTCAAATACAGGAGGATGCTTTTCCTACATTACATGAACTTTGCCAGTTTGGTCCATGCTTTCCTACTAGAAAATACATTGGAAAAAACTCAGGAAGAGAAGCACAAACAATTCTTGTCAATTTTTCTCTTTCGTGTCTTTGCAAACATGCTCCTGGAAATCCAGATCCATGACTTCTAGAACAATCAGTGGGATCTCTGGGAAGCAGGGCAGGGGCTGACAGGCAGGGACACCCTGCACCTGCCTGATGCTGGGGCAGCAGGAGTTTGTCCATTTTCCTGTCTCCATGGGAGAGCCACCTTGGCTGGGAAAGGATCCCTTCACTGCTCTAGGAGGGAGGCACAGCCAGTGCAATGCCAGGGAGTGCCTTTACCCTGGAGGCAGGGAGGAGGCAGAGGGGGAAGTTGGGAAGCTGCACCCGGGGCTCTGCAGGGCTCCCGGCCAGGGCTCCAAGCACAAGGAGCCAGAAGAGCTTGGCTGGACAATCCTGAGCTCTGGACACCTTGTCCTCATCACCACGAACCCATTTGCTTCTCCAGGCCCTGGGCACTGCTCCCGTGCTGCTCATGCAAGTTACACACAGACACAGAGCTACCTGCTCTGTCTCAACCCTCTTCAGCACTGGACAGCACAACACAGTAACATGTTCTCTTCAGTACATGGTCTAATTATTAATAGTCCTGCAAAGACTCACATTCAAAGCATACGCACACAGAACCCCAAACCCTGGTAGACACCTTGCATCAACACAAAATGCTTGTTGCTGTTCAGAAACTCAGGGCAGCACTTTTGGCCAATGCTTTTTCCTGTAAGATCGTTCAAAGGATGGCAAAAGTAAAATTGTTTGGCAACTTCTTCAAGGAACAAACAGGAGAGGCTTCTGAGTTTTTAAAGATTTATTGATTTGCTATCACTTTCCTTTTGGCATCCTTACACTTCACCCTGCATTCCAGAAAATCATGAAAATCCAAAATAATATCAGGGGAAGTTTCTGAATTCTTTCATGTTTCTCTCAGAGACTTTCTTGACATACATGCAAGCAACTGGTCCTATAACATACAGAAGCAGTGGTTTCCCTCACTGGACATTACAAGACAACGTTATAGACTCCACTATCCTAAAACACTTCTGTTGCCTGCTAATTACAAAGCCTGAAGCTCTTCTAGAGGCTTTTCCCAGTGCAACTTCAATAGGTTCCTCTCTGCTCAACTCTCGAGCCTGTCCAGGTCTCACTGAAGGGCAGCAGAGCCTTGTGGTGCCTCAGGCCCTGCTCCCAGTTCTGTCCCATCAGCAAACGCTGAGGGAGCGCTCCGTCCCTTCTGCCAGGTCCCTGGGGAATAAGGCAAACAAGGCTGGGCCCAGCACGGCCCCCTGAGCTCACAGCTACCTGAGTTTGGAGCTCCCCTGTCCACTTCTCTGCCCCACTGTCCCTGAGCTGCCTCAGGGGCCTGTTATGGGAGGCAGGGACAAAGCCTTGCTGAAGTCCCAGCTGACAACAGCCACTGCTCTCCCCTCACAAGCCCAGCCAGTCACTGCAGCACAGGTGGCTATGGATTGGTCAAGCATGGTTTCCATTCCTGTTATTCCACAGGCTTAGAGATGGCATCCAAGAGGAGCTGTTCTGTCACCTTTCTGGGGATGGAGCTGAGGCTGATGGGCCTGCAGTTTCCTGGCTCCTTCTTGGTGCCCTTTTGCAAGACTGCAGTGATGTTGGCTTTCCTCCACTGCTCATGCCTCTCTTCGGGGCTGTCTCCTTCCCTGACCTGCTGGCAGAGCATCCTGTGCCAGAGGCAGGAGCAGAGATTTTTCTTGGCCCCAAAAGGGAATGCTGGGCTCAGGCCGAGTGTCAGTGGGACCTGACAACGGGGGGAGAAGGCGGGAAGGAGCAGAGCTCATACAGGGCTGAGCAGGGAGTAGAGCCCTCGTGGCTCTGGGCCTGCTCTGCAAGCTCCCGGGCCTCTACTTTCTCCACAGAGAGAGAGGAACAGCACCTCAAAGCGACCACATCATTCAAGGGACAGGGACTCAGGACAGACAGCTGCCCTGTGAGACAGCAAGCAGGAGGGCCCTGGTGCCAGGGAGCCAGGTGAGGGCAAAGCAGCCCTCTGACAGCCTGGCCCAGGGGCTCTTGTAGCAGCAGGCAGCGTGGGGATCAGAGTAGAGGCAGGGGGAGGCAGGAGCTGCTCGGCCATGCCGGGGCTGGGAGCCTCCTTCCTGCCCAAGTGGGGCCCAGCTGGCCCAGGGTCAGCTGCTGGGACAGCCGTGCCCACAATGGCCCCTGCTCTGCAAGGCCTCCTGCGCTGCCCATGAGCCAGGCAGGGACAGAGCAGCCTTGGGGCCGATGCTGCTGCAGGCTCAGAGCCCCACAGAGCTGCTCATGCCCGGTGCCATTGGCTCTGTCCCCTGCAGCCTGCATGCTGTGTCGCCGTGCTGAGGCTGACCCGGACATGTGCGGTGACAAACTGCACAAGGGTGGGTTCTGTGCCCACGTGTTCTGCATGGTGAGTGGCTCCGGGTGCTCCCTCCACCATTGCAATGGGCAGCTCCTGCCACCCTCTCCTCATCAGCTCCTCCCCTTGCCTGCAGCTCTTCGCTACTCTACTCTTTCGGCAAGAGAACCGCCACGATGGACTCATGGGATTTCTCCCACGAGATCTCCAAATTGCGGTCTGGCGGGCAGCACAGAAGGTGAGAGCCTGACAAGAGCAGGGAGATTTGTGCCTGGCGAGGTTTGCCAGAGCTTAGCCCAGACAGCAGGAAAGAAAGGCCGGCCCGACAGCCGGGACAAAGTCTGGCTCCCAGCAGCTCTGGAACAGAGGCCCTGGCACAGGAGCCTCCCTCCTCCAGCAGGCGGCTCTGTGGGGTGGGAGCCGGCAGTGGCCACGTCCTGCGCCCTGCCCAGAGCCCTGCGGCTGCCCGGGGAGGCCTCGAGGCTGCTGCTGCTGCTGCTGCTGATGCGGCTGCTTGGCTCTTTCCAGCGCTGCTGCGTCTGCGGCCAGAGCGGGGCAACCATCATGTGCTGCGTGCCGGAGTGTGACAGATGGTTCCACCTGCCCTGTGCCAAGGAGGGCGGCTGTGTCAATGTATACGTTACTCCGTTCAGGTACCTCATCTCTCTTTATGGCCACCCCTGGGGAATGATCCAGCATTTCTCACTTTCCCCATCCATTTTCCTCCAGCTCCTTCTGCCCTGAGCACCGTCCAGAGCAGGAGGTGGAGGCGACTCCTGAGCCGGACACTGTTTGCCTCATCTGCCTGGAGCCTGTGGAGGACAGAAAGTCCTTCACAACCCTGGTGTGCCCAACGTGCAAAAGGGCCTGGTTCCACAGAGACTGCATCCAGGTAGGAGCCCTCCCCTCAGCCCTGGGGCACAGCAGGTGCTCAGCAGCAGCAGCAGGGCCTCGCTCACCCTGCCTGTGTTTGCCCTGCAGGGACAGGCCTTGCGCGCTGGTGCTTTCTATTTCCAGTGCCCCCTGTGCAGAGACAGTGGGGAATTCCCTGTTGAAATGTTCATCTTGGGGATCCGAGTCCCCTTCAGGTTGGTGTCTTTCTGCCTGGCCCACCAGGCAGGAGGGTGCAAGTGCTGTGCTGTGCCAGGCCCTGCCCCAGGAGCCCTGGCCCTGCCCTGTCCCGTGAGGCTGGGCTTCAGCTTCACGCCCAACTTGGAAAAGCGCTGGAGAAAGAGCTGGGACACCCTGGACCTCCGTGAGGGAGAGCAGCAGAAATTCATCATCTCTTCCTTTCTCCATCAGAGACCCAACATGGGAGGACAACGATGCCTTCGCAGATCTAGGAGTGAGGCACAGTCAGTGCAACGCCAGGGATTGCCTTTACCCTGGAGGCAGGGAGGAGGCAGAGGAACAGGGGTAAGTTGGGAAGCTGCACCTGGGGCTCTGCAGGGAACCTGTATCTCGGCAAGGGCTGTAAGCGGGAAGAACCAGAAGCGCTTGGCCAGACAACCACGTGCTGGTACACATTGTTCTCAGTGCAATGAGCTTGTTTGCCTCCCCAGGCCCTGGCAATTGCTCCTGTGCTCCTCCTGTGCTGCTGAGGGCACCCACAGGCGCTGCTCTGGCCTGAGGAACAGCACACAGAGATGGGAGTGTGACAGCTGTGCTGGGCTCGGAACATGTATGAGTCTCAAAGTCCCCGGTGTCCCTGGGTTGGGACCATGCCCAGGCCGGGCTAGGCAGAGCGCAGCATCCACTGCTGGAGGGCTGGGGGCACTGCTCTGGCCTGGCCGGGGCCTGGGCGATCTTTGACATTCCTGCTTGCCCTTACAGCTGCCAGGGATGAGACAGAGCTCAATGGCCCCAGGCCGGCCAGACAGTCAGGACTACAATCTGCTCATGGCTGGTCAGAATCTGAGGCCATCAGCCCCAGCTCCCACAGCCCTGTGCCATTGGTGCTGGTTTCCCCGTCTCCATCTCCAGAGACGGGAAGCCACAGCAGGCCCCAGCAAGCAGCATGGCAGCAGGCGCTGCCATCTTCCTCACTGGACACCAGCAGCATCAGCAGATCAAGGGCAACACGCAGCACGTCCCCTGACCCTGAGGACAGGGTCCATTCCAGACGTGCTGGGCCCAGCCGCAGGCGAAGCTGCTCTCGCCGGCAAAGTCGTGCCCAGAGTCCACCTGTCCGCTCCAGGAGTCGCCGTGACAGCAGCAGTGGGACAGGGCCAAGGGCTGAGAGGCCCAAGCAAGGGGAGACACCGTCACGGACATCCCCCAGACGCAGGCGCTCCCGCCAGCAAGGCTGGGCCCAGAGTCCACCTGTCCGCTCCAGGAGTTGCCATGACAGGAACAGAGGGAACAGAGGGACAGGGCCAAGGACTGAGAGGCCCAGGCGAAGGGACACATGGCCAGGGCCATCCCCCAGATGCAGGCACTCCTGCCAGCAAAGCTGGGCTCAGAGTCCACCTGTCCGCTCCAGGAGTGTCTGTGACAGGAGCAGTGGGACAGGGCCAAGGTCTGAGAGGCCCAGGCGAAGGGACACATGGTCAGGGCCATCCCCCAGACGCAGGCGCTCCCGCCAGCAAGGCTGGGCCCAGAGTCCACCTGTCCGCTCCAGGAGTCGCCGTGACAGCAGCAGCAGGACAAGGCCAAGGGCTGAGAGGCCCAGGCGAAGGGACACATCATCGGGGACGCCTCCCAGACGCAGCCGCTCCCGCCAGCAGCGCCGGGCCTCGACTCAAACTCTGCGGTCCAGGAGTCGCCAGGACAGGAGCCAGAGGACAGCAGCGAGTGCTGAGAGGCCCAGGCATAGGGGGACGTGGTCGGGGACATCCCGCAGGAGCAGCCGCTCCCACCAGCGACGTCGGACCTCAACTGGGACCTCCAACAGCAGCGCGTAGCGCTGTCATCTTTTCTTTCTAGGCCGTGTGTTCCTTGCCGGAAGTGAAGGTGAGAACGGTCAGTGCAGGGACCCTGAGATGTGCAGCTCTGTGAGCAAGCCCTATTAGCTCTTGATGTTTCTACTGGCAGGAAGAAGTCTGGGCTAAATTCCTTGATTTCTGTGTAACGGTGTATTCAGTGAAAGGTCACTTAAGGATATGGCTAATTAAAAAGGACTCTTGTTCCTGTCTTTACACTCCAACCTCAGATGTTTCCCCACTGCTTACCCTTGATAATGAATCACTCCTTAATGGGCTTGGATATGCTTAGGGAGACATTCAGAGCAAGGTGGCTCTTAGGGAAGCAGTGTCTGAAAAGGACGTGTGCTGTGTTGCTAACCTTGAACAATCTCATTTCAGTAAAGCCGAAAAAAGAAGAAAGAGAGTGAGACACTACCTCAAGTGTCTGAAGACAACTTCTACAGCATTGCTGTGGATTTGAAAGAGGCCTTTCAAAGAACAAACAGGAATAGATGGTATTTCCACTGTCTATTCTGGTTTCTTCTTTGAAAGACCTTCAAAGAACAAACCAGAATAGTCGGAGAAAATACCGTGGGACAAAGAGAATGCACAGGACTCTGCCCCAGATGACCATTTGGGACCTTTGCCTGAGGACGACGCAGCTCAGGAGACGAGTTCTTTCCAGTTTTCCTTCTTTGGAGGCACAGAGGAGTTGGGCATCAAAGAAGGTAACAGCAGAACCCTTCTAACAGTGCCATTGCTAAGGAAGAGCTTCTCGCAGGCAATGTAGGGCAATATGGTGTAAAGAAGGTCAGGATGCAGGGGATTTTCAGCAACAGAAGTCAGTAATTAGGCAGAAGCATTTTGATCTTCAGTTCTGCTTGCCGGGGCTGTGGTAGATTATTGAGAGGTGCCTCATGCTTGCATCTCAGGAATTCTGAAAGGCTTGCTTTGAGAAGGCATTGGGGTTTTTGCTGAGGGGTGAAAAAGCTTGTTCTCATGCCCTGAATTCCTCAAACAGGGAAAAAGGTGACACACCAGTCATATCAAGTTTCATAGGACCTCACAAGGCTTTTACGGAAATGTGCGTTAATGTAGAGGGAGGAGCAAAGTCCGAGAGCTGACCCCAAGATCCATGAACATTCTGTTTGTTACTGAATTCTACTCTTGGACCTTTAGAAAAAGGAAATGGAATGACACATGATCATTGGGGTGTCCTAACCTTAGATAAAATGAGCCCATCTGAAATGAAGATGAAACAACATTAACTCGAGTCCCAGTCATGTAGGAGAAAAAAGAAACCCTGTGAAGTTATCCCGAAGTATTAAAAAACCCAACGCAACAGCACAAAGAAACGAGCCCCACAGATTTGTGCTGAACTGGGAAGGTATTCAGTGTCTTCTGAATGCAATGAGAAATGTTTAAGAATACATAAGGGATCCCTGGAACAAAGTGGAAAATACTGGAGCCGAGATGTAGCTTAGAAAGTCTGGCAGGGTCAGATTCTGTCCTTCCTAAATCTCTCTTCTCCACTGTAAGGATTTCATGTGAAAGGAGGAATTTTTCCTGACCAGTAGAGGAATAATCTGGTTTTGCCTTTTTTTCTCTCTTGGTGCTGTCATTGCAGAGCCTTACACGCTTGGGACAATAAAGCCGGTAAAAGCCACATGGCAAGAGGATCCACGTTTCCAGGACAGCAGTTCTGAGGGTGACAATGAGCCTGAGATGACAGAAATTGAATGGACCAAGAAATGCAAGTTGCATTTCTCTTTGTTGTCTACTTGGCTGTAGTAGTTGGATGCTGTGGGAATATTAAGAGCAGCACTCAGGGAATGGGAAACTGACATTGCACAACTCTGAGCAATAAAAGTCATCTGGGAAAACCATTTGTGCTGCACAGAGTCAAAACTTCCAGCAGCCCACTGGATGTGAATGTGAATATGGAAAGAAAGAGTAGAGCACAAGTAATTAACTGGGTCATTCTGGTTTGACCAACTCCAAACTGAGTTTGGCCAAAAGCCCAAGACACAGTCAGTTTTCTCTTTAAAAGAGGGTTATGTAAAATAAAAAGCTCTATTTGGTTCCTAGGGAATGAAGCTTTTCAATGTATGGCATTTCTCTGAAGCACTACATGTTTAACTTGTGTTCATGGAATTTGATAGTACAATTTAGGATGCTCAAATCCCTTTGTCCTTTTCTAGGTTTCTTTCTTTACCATGCACAGAAAGTGCTAGAGTTTTTTTTTCTTCTCCAAAGATGATGAACGCCTAAGAGGTATGACAGAATTTCTTTACCCTCTTTTATATATTTTTTCCTTTTAAACCCTTCCTGTAGTTCAGTGAGGAGGAAAAAATGCTGCCTAGCTATCAAAGTTTTCTAGTCAAAATTTGCCACCCTCACTTGTGATCCAAGTTGTGGCAGAATCCTGTGAGAAAATCCTGGTAAAGTAAAGGTCAAGCAGATTTCTGGCTTTCTTTTCTTTCAGACAATTACCGAATAGGAATCTGGAATTTTACAGTTTACCAACAACTTAGTCACTTGACAGGTTACGTAGACATTTTGGATCCTTTCAGGTATTTAAATCATCTTTGTCTTTTTCCTCTCTTTCTGGTGTTGCCGTTAGAAATGATGAGTGTTCTTGTCAGCCACATATGTCCCTGTGGTTCTTTGTCCTAATGAATCTGGGGCTTTCTCTTCTGAATCCAGTGAATTTTGTATTTAGAAACAAAGAAAACAACATCCAAAGGAAACATGCACAGTCCCCAAAACCTGCAGAGGCCACCAAAACAATTGCTGGTTACACTTTGTAGAATAGAGTCTTAAGCTTAAAGGATGTGCCTTCCATGAGATTGATTCCATAACTCTGCTGAAATGCACTGCTGTGTTCACACAGTTCCCGGCCTGCAATCTTCCAGGCAGCCTGATTTACAGGCTGTGTTGAAATGGAGAGCTCAGGCCTCAGCAGGCCTCAGTTCTGGGGGAAGATGTGGCGTGCTGGTGCTGAGCTTCTAATGCAACAGCAGCAATTTCAGTGCAATTCAGATTGCAGCATGGTGAGGAAAAGTGCTGCTGCCTTTGATTGTTCTTAGCACAGCAGGCTGCAGTAGGGAACATTTCTGCTGGAGCCAAGGTGTGGTGGGGGCAGGAGAACAGGAAGGATGTGAGAATTGATTTCTGATTTTAGTGCTGTGGTGGTCAAGATTGTTAGAAGCAGCAGCGCAATCACAAGTGCTTAAGACTATTAATTGGATGTTTCTTTTGTGCAGAGGATCCACAGTTATTTTGTAGATTAGTAGAAGTCAGTGAAGAAAAAGAGGGTTAGGAAGACAGACGTAGATTATTGCTTGAGGTGAGTATGGAACATCTGTTCCCTGGTAAGTCTAGGTGAAAGCTGAGCATGGGGAGGGATTGCAGGTATGAATGTGCATGCAAAATTAATTCAGGATCTCGAGAAGAGCTTTACATTTGTAATGAACAGGGAAGAGAAGTTTTGTAGTGTAGCAGTGTGTATAACATCATGTTGTGTGGTCCAGTCAGGTAAACCACTACATCTTTGTGTGTTACAGGAGCAGCTACTTAAGTGTATGTAAGGATAGTGAATGTAGAGACTTGTCCTCATAGTGGATTCAGGAACTTCTCTGAAGAATTTGTTAGATTTTCATTATTTTCTGGAATGCCAAAGGAAGCATTAGGATACCCTATAGGAAGTGCAAGCAAACCAATAAAGTTTTTACTGATTTGAAGCGAGTCACGTTTGTTCCTTGAAAGTGTTGCCAAACAAGGTTACTTTGAAAATCCTTTCAAAGGTCTGACAGGGATCAATATCAGCAAAGGCTGTCAGGCCGTGTTTGGGAGCTGGGGCTGAGGCTCTCGTGCCCTGGGGAGCCACGCGAAGGCTCCAGGCCTGAGTGTGCGGCCAGGCCGGGGCCATTGAGCTGCAGCCCATCCCTGGTGGATGCAAGGGCAAGCAGCAATGTCAAGGGACCCCAGGACCGGGCCAGGCCAGGCCAAAGCAGTGCCCCCAGCCCTCCAGGAGCGGATGGGCTCTGCCAAGCCCAGCCTGGGCACTGCTCCCAGCCCAGGGACAGGCAGGTGCTTTGCCCGAGGGCTGGGCCCAGAGCAGCAGAGCTGTCACAGCCCCAGCTGGTTCTGGCCTGCGTGAGGCCCGGGCAGGGCCTGTGGGTGGCCTGGGCAGTGCAGGAGCAGTTGACAGGGCCTGGGGAGGGACAGGGCTCAGCCTCTGCACGGCGACACAGCATGCGGGCTGCAGGGGACAGAGCCAATGGCACCGGGCATGAGCAGCTCTGTGGGGCTCTGAGCCTGCAGCAGCATTGGCCCCAAGGCTGCTCTGTCCCTGCCTGGCTCATGGGCAGCGCTGGAGGCCTTGCAGAGCAGGGGCCATTGTGGGCACGGCTGTCCCAGCAGCTGCCCCCTGGCCCAGCTGGGCCCCACTTGGGCAGGACGGAGCCTCCCAGCCCCGGCATGGCCGAGCAGCTCCTGCCTCCCCCTGCCTCTGCTCTGATCCCCACGCTGCCTACTGCCACAGGAGCCCCTGGGCCAGGCTGTCAGAGGGCTGCTTTACCCTCACCTGGCTCCCTGGCACCAGGGCCCTCCTGAATTCTGTCAGACATGGCGGCTGTCTGCGGTGAGTCGCTGTCCTTGAGGCACGTTGTCGCTGCCAGGTGCAGATACTCTCTGTCTAGGAGAGAAAGAAGTTGGGGTGCGGGAGTTTTCAGGACAGGCCCAGAGCCGCTGCCGGCTCCCAGCCCACAGAACCACCTGCTGGAGGAGGGAGGCTCCTGTGCCAGGGCCTTTGTGCCAGAGCTGCTGAGAGCCAGACTTTGTCCTGGCTGCTGGGCTGGCCTTTCTTTCCTGCTGTCTGGGCTAAGCTGTGGCAAACCTCTCCAGGCACAAATCTCCCTGCTCACCTTCTGTGCCTCCCACCTCACCTCAATTAGGAGATCTCGTGGGAGAAACTCCATGAGTCCAAGGTGGCGGTTCTCTTGCCGAAATAGGAGAGTGGCGAAGAGCTGCAGGCAAGGGGATGAGCTGATGAGGAGAGGGCGGCAGGAGCTGCCCATTGCAATGGTGGAGGGAGCGCCCGGAGCCACTCACCATGCAGAACCTGTGGGCACAGAGCCCACCCTTCTGCAGTTTGTCACCGCACATGTCCGGGTCAGCCTCGGCACGGCGACACAGCATGCAGGCTGCAGGGGACAGAGCCAATGGCACCGGGCACGAGCAGCTCTGCGGGGCTCTGAGCCTGCAGCAGCATCGGCCCCAAGGCTGCTCTGTCCCTGCCTGGCTGATGGGCAGCGCTGGAGGCCTTGCAGAGCAGGGGCCGTTGTGGGCACGGCTGTCCCAGCAGCTGCCCCCTGGCCCAGCTGGGCCCCACTTGGGCAGGAAGGAGGCTCCCAGCCCCGGCATGGCCGAGCAGCTCCTGCCTCCCCCTGCCTCTGCTCTGATCCCCACGCTGCCTGCTGCCACAAGAGCCCCTGGGCCAGGCTGTCACAGGGCTGCTTTGCCCTCACCTGGCTCCTTGGCACCGGGGCCCACCTGCTTGCTGTCTCACAGGGCAGCTGTCTGTCCTGAGTCCCTGTCCCTTGAATGATGTGGTTGCTTTGAGGTGCTGATCCTCTCTGTCTATGTGAGCCCTGCTCCTGCCTGCCTTCTGCTCCCATCATTGCACTGAGGAACACTGCAGTGTCCTCCGGCTGTTCCTCTGCTGATTGTGGGGAGAGGCAGGTGAGGCTGCAGCACAGGCCCAGAGCCTCGAGGTTTGGTTCATGTTTTAACCTGCATGGATCTCCTTTAAACATAGGTGGAGAAGCAGGAGCAGGCATCTAAAGTTACTTCAGTCTCTACCACTAAAAGCAATGTGTTTGTACCTACTACCAGCAGAAAACACCAGTTTTCCAACAGCCCATTCCTAAAAATTTGCCTTTCCACGGAACCAGCACGAACGCATCAGGGATCAGCATCCATTGGCAAAACGATGACTTCTTTTACTAACTACTTACTACAGAACTACTTAAAACCACAACACTACATTTACTAACTGATGGCTTCCATGGAATCTAAGCACTCAACTCTCTTTATGAGGGGTATTTGAGGGACAACTGTAACAAATCCTGTGAATAAATTCATAGCACTGGACAAAGGAATACCTGACTGCTTTTTAAGTCTTTAATGTACTAGTAAAACTACACAGCTGAACCATTCTATTGTCAAAACTTTTAGAAGGTTTTTTCACCCTCATGTTTCTCTTGATAGAGTTGAGATTATATAAATAATTAGATTCTGTTTCTTTTCAGTTTTCCCATTCATGCCCTGAGTATTTTGGTACACCTTCATTTTCTTTTCAGTTCTATGGTTTCCCTCCGATGTTTTAAATCAGATGTTTTAATATTTTGCTATCTGTGGTGCAACTCTGTCGATCTACTGAAGAGGACCAAGCAGTGCCGGTCTGCCGGCAGGTCCCAGAGATTGCTCCTTCGGGCGGCCCCGGGGGCAGGAGAGGCCCCGGCGCTGCCATGGCAGGGTTTCCCTCAGCTGTCGGCACTGCCAGCCCGGCGCTGCCATGGCAGGGCTTCCCTCAGCTGTCGGCACTGCCAGCCCGGCTCTGCCACGGCAGGGCTTCCCTCAGCTGTCGGCACTGCCAGCCCGGCTCTGCCATGGCAGGGCTTCCCTCAGCTGTCGGCACTGCCAGCCCGGCGCTGCCATGGCAGGGCTTCTCTCAGGAGCTGCCTGTGCCAGCCCGGCTCTGCCAGGGACTCTGGCAGTGCCACGGCGCACGGCAGCTCTGGCATGGCAGCCTTGGGCAGTAGCCAGCTCTGCGGGCTGGGACCCCGCTGCGGCCGCACGCTTCTCCCAGAGCCCGAGCAGCACCTGCACGCTCCCAACACCGAGCCGGGAATGCGCCCAGGAACAGCGCGGGCTCGGCTCTGGGCACGAACCGCCCCGCCCCTCACACCCGCCCGCCCCTTCCCGCCCTCCGGCCCCGCCGCGCTCCGCCCGCGCTGTCATGGCGGCTCTCGCCCACAGGGCGGCGCCCTGAGCCCTGCAATGGCGCCGCCAACCTTCTGGCGCTCTGGAAGGCGCGGGTCTGCACCCGTTGCAAACTGGGCCCTACGTCCCATTTCCTGAAGAAAACATGTCCTGTCGGGCCTGGGCTGTACACACTTCCAAGCCTGATCAACAGGAAGAGACGTTGAACCTGGACACACATAGCAGCCTACAAGCTCGAAGTGATGGCCAGGTGTTAGAAAAGCAAAGTACTTGTTGCTAGAATTGTCTTCCAAGACTCAAGGCTGGGCACGTTTCACTGATCTCAAACCCAGAGGGAAGTTGACAAAGATTGGGAAGAAGGATGCCCACTGATAGTGGACACGAACGATGGAGAATTTCACTTGTTCTAAAATTTTAAAAGTTTAATAGTAATAAATTAGTTATAAAACTAAGAATAAAAATTAGAGAAAAAATAATTTGGTCAATTAGAGGTAAGACAATAAAGGGCAATTTAAAAAGCAAAGAATTACAAATGTCTGGGTGCTCTGCTCTGCCTCAGAAGACACTTTGCTAACACAGGATTAACTTAAAAGTAATACCCTGTTGCATATTCATATATCTCATACATGATGCCAAAATTCTTTTCAAACAGTGGGTGTTTTCTTGTTCTTGTCAACCCCTCCTTCATCTTGTAAATCAATTGTCTTGCTCCCTCAAAGTCTGATTCTTCCCGAGAAGGAGGCAATATTTCTTTTCTCAGAATTTTGGTGTCTTGTTACGGTTATCTCTCCTTGAGCTATTTAGAAAATGTATCTTACAGCACAGAGTTTCTGTAGCCTAAAACTATATTCGCCACACTACTTTAAAAGCCTAGGATAGCACTACAAAAAAGGATTAATACAACATAACTTTCCAACATAACACATATAGTAATAATTTTAATATTTGCGAAAAGCCAATCATATCATATGCATTTTTCACACCTTCTCTGCTCCTTCTTCTTCTCAAAATATATTGTAAACCTGACTAAAAAAACTAGTTAGAGCCACAGTCAGTGCCTTATTCTGAAAACTCACAGCTGACTAACAGGTTTAGTGCCTTACAGAGCAGGTTTGAGGCCCTGGAACTGGAGGGACAGACAAGTGATGAAGTGGGCAAAAGTCCTTCTGCAATCGAGGGGCACCTAGGGCAAGTCAGGCAACACCATGCATGGTGACCACCTCTGTTCCAAGGGAAGGCAGGGTCCTTTCAGGCCTTCCCAAAAGCATCTCAAGGGAAGGTTTCCATCTGCCCTGCCCTGTTTGCTTGACTTCAGCTGAATCTTTCTCTCTCTGAAAGACAGGAAGCTCACGTGTGTTAGGAGAATACTGTGAGCATTGGCAGAGGTGAACGGTCAGGAATCCAGAGGCTTGTGCAACTCTCTTCCATAGAGAGTCCCTTGTTGTATATTTCCAACAAAGCAGAGCTTAAATGGCAAGTCAGCGATTGGGGAAGTGCAGCACTGAGACAATAAAGCTGTAACATGCCTTGTTTTGCAAGGGACAAGTAAGACAACAAATGTTCAAACACCAAATACTGAGAAGATGAAGAAGAAAAATGAATTTTTCTAAGTTTTTCTAATTTTTATTTTCTTCTCTGTGCCTTTTGAAGATTACCTATATCTTAGTTTCATTGTTTTCTTTTTTCCTGTCTTGAGAATGAATTTTACATTCTGGATATTTTTAGTCAGGCATAAGAAAAGTTCCATATTGTTTGGCAATCATGAAAAGGTAAGTTTAGAGGTAACATCCATTGTCTTTGATAATTGGATCAGACTCAATTTTAAATACCCTTGTATGTCCTGCTCATATGCAAAGATGCTAGATTGATCTTGGAAGGGCATTAAACCAAGAAACAAGTACTCCAAAAACCTCAGGAGGTGGCTGAAATAAACAGAGCCAGGAGACTTCTTCTCCTTTTTAATGCCTTTATTAAAAGTGATCAGCTCAGGATTGGGCAGCTCGGCAGGGCTGCAGTCCCCGTCGCGTCTCCCAGGGCGACTCAGAGGAGGAGGAGGATATGCACAGCTCTGTCCACTAGGGGCAGAGCCGGGGGATCCAGTCCTCGTGGGAGCCTTTAGGGCGTGATGTCCCTGTCAGGTGTTGGTTTCCGTGATTCAGTCCTGCCCGGTCCCGGCGTCAGGACGACTCCCATGGTCAGGGCGAGAGGGGCTCCGCATCTCTGCAGGCTCAGCACTTGGCTCCTCACGTCTGGACATCACTTTAGTCTCTCAATTCTTATTTGGCTCGTTGTTTTTGGGGTTTTCTCGTTGCATTTCGAGTCGTGGTCCCACAAAGCATTCTGGACTTCGGAGTCACTTTGCATACCCCCCCCCCCCCACCCTCTCAGGTGTCTTCCTTATGCTGTAAGAGAGCACAGCCTCAGGGAAGGGCCATCCACCGCACCCAGCCAGGCCTTTTACTAATACAAAAGAAGGAGATAAGCCTTAACGACCCGGTATTACAATAACAAAGCACTAAGAATCCTGGCAGAGACAGATCTGGCTGCGTCCCTGTAACTCTTTCTCACAAAAAAAATATTAACCGAATTTTTGTTCATAACAGTCCCCCCTCTTTTTCTTTGATCGAGCTTAAATTCTTAAGCTCGCATCAACTCACAATTTTTTGTTTTGAATCTACTATAAATCTCTTGTGCACTTTGGTAATCATGGTTACTTAACCTTGTTACTTTTCTTGGTTTCTTCAGGTTGGTCTGTACAGCCAATACTGTTTTACTAAAACAGATAAATAAGCATAGTAAAAAGAGCAATCTTCCAAGTCTACACACAGTGAGAAAAACTACTTTTTCCCATACATTTCTTCTGAAAATCTCCAAGTTCTCCCACCCACTGGGATCAAGTGTAGTAGTTTGATCTTGATTATTTACACATGCCAATCTTATTTAGTTTGAAATGTCCCTAATAATTGAATTCTTTATTTTTAATACTGCCTGGAGCCGGATGACTTTGTTCAACACAGATATTGGGATCTGAACTTGGCTTTTACAATTTTGGATTTTCTCAATTTCTATTTCACTTTCCCGGTTTTGTTTAATTTCTCCCAAATCATTATATATAGGAACTCCTAAACTTGATCCAGTTTCTTTGGGTAATAAGAAAATTGGTGTTATCACCCTAGCAATGCAGTTGCCAGATGAGATCAAACTTAGGGGTTCAGAGCTCCCCTGAAATGTGTTCCAAAAGGGGTTTATCTCTTTTCCAGTACACTCATATAAATACTTGTAACAAACAAGTTTTCTTACCATTTTCACCATTTCTTTGCTTTTTACTAGATCTGCTGAGCTTGTTTCAGCAGCATCACATTCAAAGCAAAACCAGGCTTCCTCTATAGGGCATTCTCCTAGGAGTGGCTGCCTATAAGTGGCAGTATTCTGGGCTATCCAATACACTCTCTTATTTTTCTCATAAAGGACCAATTGGGAGAGGTTAACACAGTCAGGGTTAGAACTGATGTGGACTCTCGACAAGGAGCTCACTTCCTCCTCATAGTGGGGTTGGTAGCACTCACTGCACAGCTCAGCTGGGCTCCCCTGAGCACCACCAGCAATCAGAGCCATCAGTACCACCCTTCCCAAGAGTCCGGTATGGGTCATCTTGCACAGCCTGCCCACCCGGCCTTGCCTCTTGGGGAATTTTTCTGAGGAGAAGCTTCCAAGCTCTTTAGAGTCCCTTCTACCCGCTTCTCTGGTTAAGCCTCTCTTGGTGTGTTCCCTACAAATTTTAGTTTCCCCCCCAGGGGAGTGTTCTGTAGAGGGTTAACCTGGAGTCTTTAGAAATATATTGGGGAACTTAAACTAGAATTACTTATTTACAGCCTTAAACTTTTTACCAACATAATTTACACAAAACAGTTTTGAAACATTTTAAGCAATATTAGAACTCTGATACCAATTTTTTTCTCTATACAGTTCAGTCTTTTTGACTCTTCCTCCTGAGAGTCAACTTTTAAATCTCAGTATACTCAGGTGAATCACCTTGTGATGTGGATGAATCCTTATTCAGTGCCCGGAGGTGAGTGGCGTGGACTCTGGCTCAATGCCAGAGGGAAAAACTGGGAGTCTGGCCCAATGCCAGAATGCCAGAGGGAAAAAAAAACTGATGTTGAATCTTGGTCTATTGCCAGGGGGTGAGAGTGACTAACATAGTTTACATAAAACAGTCTTGAAACATTTTACTAATGTCTTCCTATACAGTTCAGTCTTTTTGACTCTTCCTTTTAAGAGTCAACTTTAAATCCTTTGGTCCTTTTATCACAGTATACTCAGGTGATTTAGTTTGTGTAGCAGATGAATCTTGTCCAGCGCTGGGGAGTGAGAGTGGTGTGGACTCTGGCTCAATGCCAGAGGGAAAAGCTGATGTTGTTTCTGGTCCCGTACCTGGGGGTGAGACTGGCCCTTTTATTCTTGTAATATGAGTCCAACCTTTTTCTTTGGTCCGCACAGCTGAATTAGTGATCAGGAGCACCTGGAAGGGACCTTCAAATTTAGGCATTAGTGTTCCCATATTCCATGATTTTATCAAAACCCAATCTCCTGGGCTAATGTTGTGAACTTTTGTGTCAAGAGGGGAAGTTTGAGGAAGGTATCCTTTCTTTCTAAGTCCTTCCAGAGTTCTTCCAATTATTTCTAAATACTTTCTGGTAGCTTCTTCCCCTTCCAGATAGTCTCCTGTGCTATAAGGTGTTAGCAAGAATGGCAGCCCAAACATCATTTCATAAGGTGAAATTCTTATGTCAGACAGAGGTCTTGTTCTGATGCGCAATAGCGCTAGGGGCAAACATTTCAGCCAATTCATTTTTGTTTCTTCAATCAATTTAGTTAACACATTTTTGAGGGTTTTGTTCATTCACTCCACCCTCCCAGAACTCTGGGAGTGCCACGGAGTATGCAGCCTCCATTTAATTCCTAAAGCCCCAACTATATTTTGTAATGTTTGGGACACAAAATGTGGATCTCGGTCTGAGTCTATGGTGTTCACCATTCCATATCTGGGGATAATGTTCTCTAGGATTGCTTTTGCTACAACTTGAGCTGTTTCCCTTCTG
The DNA here is from genome assembly GCF_028769735.1 of Zonotrichia leucophrys gambelii. Taxonomy (NCBI): domain Eukaryota; kingdom Metazoa; phylum Chordata; class Aves; order Passeriformes; family Passerellidae; genus Zonotrichia; species Zonotrichia leucophrys. The sequence continues at coordinate 16,107 of NW_026992353.1, read as the reverse complement.
GTCGGGAAGGCTTCTACCCAGTGTGTGAGGTGATCAACCATAACCAGTAAATATCTGTACCCTTGCACTGTGGGCATCTCAGTGAAATCTATCTGTATGCTTTGGAAGGGTCTCAAGGCTAATTCCCTTCCTCCAGGTGCTACTTTTCTCATAACTTTCTGGTTCACTTTTTGACAAATGACACACCCTCTTGTAACAGCTTTAGCCAGGCTATATACACCAATGCATAGGTTATTCCTTAAGAAATGATCACATAGTCCTTGGACTCCCCAGTGAGTTAATTTGTGTAATTCTGTTAGCACTGTCCGAGCCAGTGCTTTATTCAAAAACACCCGTCCGTCTGAGGTTAACCACTCTCCCTGTTGTCCTTGATGTAACCTTAAATCCTTTATAACTTCTAATTCTTCTTCACTGAATACAGGTTCTTCCCTTTTTTCCCCTTCTTCAGGTGTCATTTTTGCCTTTAAAATTTTTACTGGATCTCCTGGTTCTAAAGCTGCTTCTTTGGCTATCTGATCAGCCAGTCGGTTTCCTCTAACTTCAAAACTGTCTCCTCTCTGGTCCCCTTTATATGGACCACTGCTATTTCTGTAGGTTTCTGTAGAGCTTCTAATACTGATCTAACAAGGTTCTCATGGGCTAAGCTTTTTCCCTTCGAACTTAAATATCCACGTTCTTCCCATATTTTCCCAAATGTGTGTACCGTCCCATACGCATATTGGGAGTCCGTATAAATAGTTCCCCGGTCCCCCTCCAGTAAATCCAGTCCCCTTTTCAGGGCATAGATTTCGCAACTTTGGGCTGACCAGTTTGGTGATAGTTTCCCTTTTTTTGCAATTTCTAATGTTTCTCCATCTATAATGGCATAACCTGAAGCTCTTTTCCCATTTACTACCCTTGAAGAGCCATCTATGAATAAGCTTTTTCCAGTTGCTAGAGGCTGATCTTCCAAATCTTCTCTTACTTTTGTTTGGAGATAAACCAATTCAAGACAATCATGTTCTAAATTCTCTATAGGCTCTCCCATTAGGAATTGTGCTGGATTGAGGGCATTTGATGTGATAAATTCTAAGTCCTCTGTGTTCATTAGTATTATCTCATATTTTAATATTCTAGCATTGGTTAACCACTGCTGAGCCCTCTGTCTCAGTACTGCCTTAAGATCATGAGGAGTATGCACTTTAATTTTTCCTTGTAAGGTCAATTTTTGAGTCTCCTCTATCAGGACTGCGGTTGCTGCTACTGCTTGTATACAAACTGGCCAGCTCTAGCCACTGGATCTAACAATTTGGATATGTATGCCACAGGTTTCCTGCACCCTCCCCACTCTTGAGTTAATACTCCATAGGCTATACCTCCTTCGGCACTCACAAACAGGTCAAAGCCCTTCCTGAGGTCTGGTAAGCTTAGGACCGGGGCAGAAGACAGTTTGTTTTTTAAGTTTTCCAATTGTTGATCATCTTCAGCTGTCCACATTAGGGGTTCTGGATCCACTAGCTTATTGTACAGAAATTTCACACTCTGTGTATATTGATCTAACCATAACTTACAATACCCGAACAAGCCCAGGAGTTTTCTCACATCTCTTTTCATTTTCGGGGCCGGGAGAGCTAAAATACCTGAAATTCTGTCAGGGCTTAGTTTCTTATACCCTCCCCCTATTATGTGCCCCAAGTATGTTACTTCTGATTGCACAAATTGTAGTTTCCCTTGGGAAACTTTTAGTCCTTTCTCCCCCAGAAAATTCAAAAGCTTAATACTAGTTTGTCTGACCTGATCTTTTTCTTTTCCTGATACCATCAGGTCATCAACATACTGCAGGATCTGCACTTCTTTTTCAGGGACAAATTGTTCCAACAAACTCTCTAAAGCTTGTCCAAAGAGATTGGGGATTCGGTGAACCCCTGTGGTAATCGGGTCCACCTTAGCTGTTGTCTCCTCTTGGTACTCGGGTCCTCCCATTCAAAGGCAAACCAATCCCTACATTCTGTTGCCAGAGGACACGCCCAGAAAGCATCCTTCAAATCTATAACAGTGAACCAAGCATGTTCTCTTGGAATTCTGCTTAGGAGACTATACGGGTTGGGCACAACTGGATGTCTGGCAATGGTTTTCTTTTTGTTATGACTTCCCTTAAATTCTCTTGTAACCAAAGCCTATTTGTCCCCTTCCATGCTTTCTTGATTCTTTCTTGCCAGAGTAAAAAAGGGGTATTATGTCAGTGTGAAAAAGGCAGCGGGTTCTCAAAATTTCCTTCTTCTTGCAAGCAGTTTGTTCAATGACTATAGCAAGCCCTTCAATTCCGTCTAGGGTAAATCGGTAATGTTTAACCCATATGGGTGAGGTATCATCCTGCATTTTTATTGTTATCGGTGGAATGTCTAATAAGCCTCTCCTTCCCCCCTCAGCCCATACCTCAGGATTTATCTCTGCAACATCTCCTCGAGACAACTTCATCACTTGTACTACCATCCTCCCTTCCCTTGGGACAATCCCAACCCCCAAATGAACTTGCAGATCCCGCCCTAACAAACTTTTTTCTAAGTTAGACAGATAAAGAAAATTAGTTTTACATTGCCTTGAGTTCCCAATTATTTTCACTTCTTCAGTCACTGATGCTCTAAATGGTCTCCCCTCCGCATCCAATACTTCACAAAATTTTCTCCCAATTTCCATACCTTTTGGTATTTTGTTGAGACAGGACTTATCTGCCCCTGTATCAACCAAAATTTCAAATTCCTCATTTAGGGGTCCCACTTCAAAGTTTACCAAGGGCTCTTCTAGATGTTGCATCGGGTCCCCTATATTAAAAAGCCCCTGGCACCCCTAGTACTCCCCCTTAAGAATCCTTCCTAAATTATCTTGTTCCCTGGCTATTGCCACATCGAGACTGAGCTTTCTACAAAACCTCCTGATGTGTCCTGCCTCCCCACAGTAATAGCAATATCGTTCTTTCAAAGGGACTTGAGGTGTCTCTATCCCTTTTGCACCTGACAGTACAAGAGGCCTATCATTGCCTCCTCCTGGTGGTGGACCCGCCCACCCTGCACTTTCTCTAGCTACAGCAACCATGATCTTAGCCTTGGCCTTTGCCTTTTCTTCCTCCCTCCTTAAATACACCTTCAATGCCTCTCTTAATAACTCATTAATGTCCTTCGCTTGCCACTCTTCCATCTTTTCCAGTTTCCTCCTTATATCAGGCCAAGATTTGGTAACAAATTGGACTTTTAGTAGCATTTGACCTTCTGGGGTGTCTGGGTCTATTCTAGAGTACAACTGGAAGTTCCGCCTTAGGCGATTAAGCCAGGCAGCAAGAGCTTCCTCCTTCTCCTGCATGCCCTCAAATGCCAATTGGGTGTTAGTTCCTTTGGGAACTGACTCTTTGATCCCCCGTATTATCAAAGACCTATATTCCATCATGGCCTTCCTCCCCTCCTCCTGGTTAGGGTTCCAGCTGGGATCCGTTAGTGGCAATTTCTGTTCGCCTGATGGCACCTGGGGTCCTGGACAGTTATCTTTCTCCCAAATTCTTATGCCAGCCACCCTAATCATCTGGACCTCTTCTGGGGAAAATAATATACTCAGGATGGAATTCATCTCCCCCCAAGTGTAGATATTTGGACCTAGAAATTGATCCACTTGGTTGGCTATGCCCACTGGGTCCTCAACTAAATGCCCCAACTCTTTCTTGAATCCTCTCACCTCAGAAGCAGTTAGGGGAGCATTGACAAAGCAAACACCTCCCACTACTCCTCCCATAGGAACCTCTCTGAGGGGAAAGAGTCTCTCTGCCTTGGAGGTCTTGGATCTGGTACTACAGTACGGCCCATCTTCAGATGCCAAACTACTTTGAGGGATATCTGGGTTACCCTGAACGTTCTGCCCATCAGCAGGTGTATTTGCTGACAGCTGTTTATCGGGCGAGGAGGCATTTGTGCCCCAACTAGGAGGAGGTAAAGGGACAGCAATAGGAGGGGGAGAAGAGCCTGAGTGGATATTAAGTGGAGCTGGAGAAGGGGTGGAGAATGCAGCAGGTGGAGTAGGCACCTGTGGTGGTGCAGAAGGAGCTGGAGGGGATACTGGGTTTATCATAGCGGAAGCTGAAGAGGTAGAATGAGGAGTTTGAACAGGTGGTAGGGAGATGGCAGCCGGGGGAAGAACCGGACCTGCCATTTGAGGTGCTTGAAGAAGAGGATTATAAAGTGGAGGGGCAGAAGGAGGCAGATAATACAGGGGATCCCATCTTTTACTAGTCCTATCATCCCCTCCTTCATTCCCCTCTTTTTTCCTCTGTACCTTACAAATTCACACCCCTTCATCCCCAACAGCGCTCTTTAACCAGCAAGCTACATACAATAATTGCTCAGGATCAGTATCTCCTCCAGCTGTCAGATAATTATTTAATTGTTGGCACATCCACTTATCCTTCGTCCCACACCAAGGCCATCCTCCTTGTAACTCTAATTCTGGCCACACTCCCATACAGTAATGGATCATTTTCACTTTATCTAATCCCTCCGTGGCCTCTATAGAATCCCATTTTACTAACAGTTCTCCTAAGGGACTATTTGGAGGTATGTCCCTCAGCCTCTTACCGGTCTTTTTACTATTACACCCTCCCATTTTACAGGTTTCAACAGTAAAAAATCGCAAAGGTGCCTTTACTGACCGGTGATTTCAAAAAGAACCTTCTTTGAGGAGCTTCAGCCTCCTCCACTGAAACTTTAAATTTCTGCCTGATGCTCAGGACTTTATACTGAAACAACTGCCCAATCTCTTGATTGCCCAACTTTCCCCACGTCAGGTCTTACATCTATCGGGACTTGAACACACAAAGCCTCGGCCTAAGAATCTGGGTCGTGCCTGACTCCCTTAGTCAGGAAAAACAACTGCCTGATTTTTAGTTTGCCTAACCCGCCAATTTTTAGGCTTCACCGTATCAGGACTTAAAAGCAAACCACAGCCTCCTTCGCTGGGGTTTGTGCCTGACTCCTGTGCCAGGACTTACTTTTGCCTGCAGGGCTTGTGAGCTACCCGAATCCTTCTCAGGACTGAATAAATCTTACGCGAATCCTTCTCGAGACTTACAAATGCTACCCGAATCCTTCTCGGGACTGACAAATCTGCCTGACTTCTCTCTGTCAGGATCTATTTTGGGTGCGTGCCACTCATACAAAAATTCCCTCCGCATGCCCAGAGGGGGGGGGCCCTTTATTCCCCCTTGGGAGACGACTCACTCACGCTAATTCCAAGCTCCGCCCCCTGTTCCCGGCCGGCTTTCTCGCGAAAGCTCGGAACCGCAGTACTGAGGAGTCCCTCTCACTTCAAAGGTCCGGCTGCCAGCCTCCGTCTCATTCACACACACATGCGCACGTCTCCCGCTCCCGCCACCGGCTTTCTCACCAATCCGGTGCTCCGGTGCTCCTCTGTGTCGCTGGTCCTGAGCCGATCCCTCTGGTCCTGGTAGCCAGCTGTCCTGAAGTCCAAGATGGCCAGTCTTGAGTCTTCTTGCGGCGTGGCTATCCCGGACGAGTGCCCCCAGCTGAAATAAACAGGGCCAGGAGACTTCTTCTCTTTTTTAATGCCTTTATTAAAAGTGATCAGCTAAGGATTGGGCGGCTCGGCAGGGCTGCAGTCCCCGTCGCGTCTCCCAGGGCGACTCAGAGGAGAAGGATATGCGCAGCTCTGTCCACTAGGGGCAGAGCCGGGGGATCCAGTCCTCGTGGGAGCCTTTAGGGCCTGATGTCCCCGTCAGGTGTTGATTTGTCGGTGCGGTCCCCCCTCAGTCTCGGCGCTGGGGACGACTCCCATGGTCAGGGCGAGAGGGACTCCGCATCTCTGCAGGCTCAGCCATCGGCTCCTCATGTCAGACATCATTTTAGTCTCTCAATTCTTATTTGGCTCGTTGTTTTTGGGGTTTTCTCGTTGCATTTCGAGTCGTGGTCCCACAAAGCATTCTGGACTTTGGAGTCACTTTGCATAACCCCCCCCACCCTCTCAGGTGTCTTCCCTATGCTGGAAGAGAGCACTGCCTCCAGGAAGGGCCATCTACCGCACCCAGCCAGGCTTTTTACTAATACAAAAGAGGAGATAAGCCTCAACGACCCGGTATTACAATAGCAAAGCACTAAGAATCCTGGCAGAGACCGACCTGGCTGTGTCCCTGTAACTCTTTCTCACAAAAAAAATATTAACCAATTTTTTGTTCATAACAACAAGTGCCCAGCCCACAAGCAAAAAAGAACAAGCTGTAAAGTTCCTCAAACATTTCTCCTGCTTTGCTGCAAGAGTTGTGCTGCATGCACGGTGTGGAAAGCCGAGAGAAGCTGCAGTTGGTGGCACATCTTGTGACAGAAGCTGCACCTCGTTCTCCACGAAAGGTTCTTGGAAATAGCAAACAGGACTGTGGACAAGATTGTGGAAGAACTGAAACAGCTTTTAGGAAATGAAATAAAAACAGAACGAAAGAAACCAAGATATTTTACTCTGTTTATTTTTATGCTCCCCTTTGCACTACTTCTCCATCCCATTAATTCCAAAAGGATCTCACCTCTAAGATACATGACTTGGCATGTTTTAGACACTGTAAAATACCATGAGCTATACAGTTTGCCTTCCTCAGCTTTTTTTGGTTTTTTTTTTTTTTTTGGAAAGCAATGCTGGAGAGGTAAATAGAGTTGTAATATATGGTAGGGATAATTCATGCTATTAATCGTATAAAATATTGTAAAATCCCAAATCTATGTGCCTGACCACCCCGGCTGGGAGCAGCTGTCTATTTAGATTCAACAAGTTCCCTGATACAATTTAAGATAACGATTGACGCCTTAACGTAAGAATAGAAGCTTCCAGGGCAATGATCGCCGGTATCCCGAGTCATTGGGAGCCACCCAAGAGCGATTATCGCCTTGCCGATTGCATCTATCAAGACAGTCAGTGGCATCAAACTGATAAATCTGAATACATGGCTTCCGTGGAGCCAATTGACACCAATGGCACACTTGGACCCAGCTTTTGTTCAGCTCTGCACATGGAAAGAAACAGCGATGCATGTGAAGAGATACAAAGGAAATTTGGTCATCTTTGCCTCGGGCAGAATAAACTGTATAAAACGTTGCTGCAAGAAGCAGCGTGCGTGAACGGGGGAAACTCTGACACTCGAGGGTCAGATCCAGGTTCACCCAGCACCAAACACAGGCTCGACACTGTCTTTTTGGCTGTGGTGGTTTTGAAGACCGAAATTCAGTCGCGCAGACAAATTAATAAATCTTTGCTAAATTTTTGATAAATTTTGGCTCACAATTTGATCATTTATAGCGATCTGGTGAAACACGAAAGGATCTGAATTTGGGGTTCGGGACCCCTTCCTCGCCGGAAGGTGCCCCGCTGATTTCAGCGGTCTCAGCAGGACTGGAGTCTGCGAGACCAATCAAAAATCACTGAACTGAAACTGGAGCCACAGCCAAAGTGGGATAAAACAGGCCCAGCTCTAGGAAACTCGACAAGATCCACGGGATCTCCGAGCCCGAGGTGCTTTTTTTCCTGTTGGAAATCGGCGTGGATGAAGAATCCACACGGGAAAAGGAACCGTGAGTATCGCGTGGTTGAGTGGGGTATGACCGAGTGATTGTGAGACATGACTCTGTCATGAAGCAAGTGTGGACCCCACAGTTGCAGTTCCACCATCCCGTGAGGGACATGGTTGTCAAGGGGGAAGTGGATGCTTTTTCTGAACACACGTGGGACCCAGGACTCAAAGGGAGTTCAAGGGGGGAAATCAGTCACAGTTGGGTCAGAAAGGGGAAAAGATGGTCCTAGAAAATTTCAGGAGTCCATCTACCTTCTGATCCGCAGAAAACAGGTAAGAAAACTGGAGATCAGTCAAAACGTCAGTGGAACGGTTCTCCGTTTGAATGAGTATGACTGGTGACGTTTTGCAAACTCAGGAAATTGACATTGGACAAAGAGTCGGGACTCGCGACGAGCTTCCCAGCAGAAAGAGACAAGGTGAGAAAATTTGCAGGAGGGATTTTTGGAAAAATGAGGTTGGAAAAGAGCAGGTTCCAGACAAAACCCCAGGAAAAATCTCCCCAGGGTCCTGGGAAAGTTCTGCCAGAAATCCCAAGAGATAGTCCGTTGGGGTGGATGCCAGAACATTGGGACGAAAGCCCCAGGAGAGCGGGCAGGTCCAAGGAGAAAATGATACATTTTTGTATGGAAAAATGGGGAGGGAAGGAGATCGGAAAATACATGGTTTGGGTTGTGTTCAGCATGTTTGAGGCATGGACTTGCGAGTCCTTGTATTATCACTTATTTGATCGCCACCCGCAGGATTTTGAGGAAATTGAGTATGCCGAAATGTGGAGGTACGCTTGTACGAGTTTATACCCAGTATGAACCCTCCAACGCGCGGCAAACAGGAAAGGAATGGGAACCCTTGGACAATCTTCCACCTCTCTACCTTGTTCCTCTGCCCTAGCTCAGACTGGCTTAGGCACCACCTGTGCCCGCATTGCCTCTAGAGGCAGCGATCCTGCTGGGTCAGGTCTCCGCATCGCCGCTCCCACTGGAGCAGGCTGCGGCGCCTCCCCTCCACGTGAACAAGCAGCGGAACCTCTGCTCCCATGTGAGCAACTGCTGCCACCAACCCTTCCCAAAACTGAAGAAAAACAGGTAACCATCCCAAAACCAGCTCTCCCCTGGCCCATCAAATGAGGCGGCGAACAAGGAGGGTAACCATGGTTTACAGTGGGGATGAGGAAGAGAAGCCTGGCTTCTTCCCTTTATGGGAAGTGCTGAGAGCTCCTGGAGTTATTGGCTTTGTACATGCACCAATCAACACCAGTGACGTGAGAGCGTTCAAAAAAGAGATGGGAAAATTGATGGATGATCCTTTGGGGGTGGCAGAAAGGCTAGATGAATTTCTAGGGACTAGCACCTACAGGATTTCAATGCGATCCTGAGATCACTGTTCGACAATGAGGAGAGGGACATGATCAGACAAGCCGTGATCAAAGATTGGGAAAAGAGAAACCCCAATGGGGAAAGCGGGGACGAGAGATGGCCAAACCAGAAACCATCATGGAATGCCCAGATGGAGGAAGGGAGGAAGAAAATGATAAATTTGAGAAATATGATAATTCAGGGTATCAGGGAAGTGGCACCCAAGGGACAGAACATGAGCAAGGTACTCAGGGAGTGCCAAGGGAAAGATGAGACTCCCACGGAATGGTTGGAGAGGCTCCGCAAGGGTTTGAGAATGTATTCGGGGATGGGTCCTGATTCTCTGATTGGGGCGGTTCTGCTAAAAACTCAGTTTGTGGCAAAAATCTGGGAAGACATTTGGAAAAAGTTAGAAAAGATAGATGGGTGGCAGGAAAAAAGGTTGCAGGAACTGCTTCCGGAAGCCCAGAATGTCTACATGAGACGAGATGAAGAGAAACAGAAGATCCAAGCTAAGGTATTGGTAGCTGTGGTAAGAGAAGCACAAAAACAGGAACAGGGCAGAGATACAGCGAAGAAGGTGCCAGCGAAGAAGCAGAACTCTTCCCAAGGGAAAGGATCGAATGATCAGAGGAGAGATTTCAAATGCTATTACTGCAAGCAAAAGGGACACATCTGAAGGAATTGTCCCAACAAAGCCAAGGAGCAGGCAATGTTTCAGGAAGATTAGGGGTGTCAGGGGCTTTTCAGTTTGGGGTCTGGAACACTGAGGGAGCCCTTGATAAAATTAAACGTAGGACCCCACAGGCAGGAGATGTGGTTTATGGTAGACTTTGGGGCAGAACGGACAGCGGTGCAGCAGCTGCCAAAGGGGTGCTCTCTGAGCAATGATTCCATGATGGTAATCGGGGCAAAAGGGGAACCCTTTGAGATTCCAATTGTAAAAGATGTAGAAATAGAAACAGAGAACAAAAAACATACAGAAAACATATTATTGATACGGGATGCGGATTTTAATTTGCTGGGGTGGGACATGATGGTAGCCCTAGAAATCAGCTTGGCAATGGAAAATCCCCGGCTCAGGGTGTGAATGTATAAACTAACTGTTCAGGGCAAGGAGAAATTAGATCCGAAGGTTTGGTATGTCCAAGGGGAGGCCGGGAGGCTGGACACAGAGCCAATCCATGTTGAATTTGAGAGACCAGAGGACCCCGTTCAGGTCAAACAGTATCCCATCTCCATGGAAGGGAGAAAGAGATTGAAACTGGTGATTGATAAATTAATAAAGAAAGGAACATTGGAGCCCAGCATGTCCCGGCACAACACCCCAGTTCTGGCTGTGAAAAAGACGGATGGTAACTTTAGGCTAGTGCGCGATTTAAGGGCTGTGAATCAGAGAATTAAGACTTTGTTCCCCACGGTCTCAAATCCTTACACCTTGCTGAATAACATTTCTCCTGAGGACCTGTGGTACAGCTTGATTGATTTGAAGGATGCTTTCTGGACCTGTCCTCTAGCAGAGGACAGCAGAGATTATTTTGTGTTTCAGTGGGAAGACCTGGAGATGAACAGAAAGTAGCAGCTCAGATGGATGTCGTTGCCTCTGGGCTTCATTGATTCCCTGAACTTATTCGGGCAAGCACTTGAGCAGCTGCTGAGTCACTTTGTACCAACGGAGGGGACAAAATTGCTACAATATGTAGACAATTTGTTGGTTGCAGGTCTGAGAGAGGAGGTTGTGAGGGCGAGCACCATTGAACTTTTGAACTTTTTAGGGGAAAAGGGGTTGCAGGTGTCGAAGTCGAAGTGGAATTTCACAGAGCTCGAGGTCAGGCACTTGGGACATTGGTTAACCAAGGGAAAAAAGAAACTGGATCCAGAAAGGGTGGCAGTGATTATTGCCTTACCACCCCCACAGACAAAGAGGGAAGTCAGACAACTTTTGAGGCTGTTGGGATATTGCCAGCAGATGACTGAAGGGTACAACAAGAAGGTGAAACTTCTGTATGAGAAACTCATCAGGGACAGAATAAAATGGACAGAAAAAGTCAAGGACGAATTCAGGGGAGTCAAGGAAGCACTCACAGTGGCACCAGTACCGAGCCTCCTGGATGTGAAATGGCCATTCCAGTTGTTTGTGGATGTGAGCAATCACACAGTACACAGAGTGCTGACACAGGATTGGGCAGGGGTCAGGAAACCAGTGGGTTACTTGTCGAGGCTTTTGGACCCGGTCGTCAGCAGGGGCTGGCCCACCTGCTTGCAAACGATTGTCGCTGTGGCATTGCTGGTGGAGGAAGCCAAGAAAGTAACCTTTGGAGCACCTTTGGTAGTATTTGCACCACACAATGTGCGGGGCATACTACAACAGAAAGCCGATAAGTGCCTCACTGATGCGAGATTGCTGAAGTATGAGGCCATTTTGATTCATTCACAGTATTTGGAATTGCAGACAACAACTGCACAAAGCTCTGCGCAGTTCTTGTTTGGGGAAACTTCGGAGGAACTTGTTCACGATTGTGTGTGGAAGTGGTTGAGTTGCAGACAAAGATCAGGGAGGATTGGGAGGAAGAGGAATTAGACGAAGGGTAAAAATGGTTTGTAGATGGATCAAGCAGGGTGACTGATGGGTAAAGAAAGTCAGGATATGCAGCCGTGGACGAGTGAACAGGAAAAGTGATAGAAGCAGGTCCCCTGAGTGTGGGTTGGTTGGCACAGGCTTGCAAACTGTACGCTGTTCTGAGAGCCTTGAAAGGACTGAAGGGGAAGAAGGGAACAATTTTTACAGACTCTAGGTATGCCTCTGGGGTGATTCACACCTTTGGGAAAATCTAGGAAGAAAGGGGGTTGATCAACACACAGAGAAAGGGACTCATGCACGGAGAACTGATGCAGCAAATTTTGGAAGCAATAAGGGGGCCAGAGGAAATTTCAGTTGCCCACTGGGGACTGAGGGACACCAGGCAGGAATTCAGTTCCAAACCAGGGGAAACAATTTGGCAGACCAGGAAGCCAAAACCACAGCACAGATGATGGCAAGTACCCTGGAGATTGAAGGGATTGAGGTCTCAGACAACCCTCCTTAGCCCTCCCAAAAGGAGATTGAAATATATGAGAAGGTTGGGGGAAAACTGAAGGAATGGAAGTGGAAATTACCAGATGGGAGAGAACTAGTGTCTAAAGGTTTTACCAGGAGGATTTTGAGGAAGCTGCACCAGCAGCCACATTGAAGGGCACAGACTCTAGGGGAACAATTTTTGAATTTTTTTGGGTGCAGGGGAATTTACGAATTGGCAAAAACAAGAGGTACAAGGATGCCTGATTTGCCAGAAAATTACCAAGACTAAAGAGAGACAGGCAGTCTTGGGGAGTCGCCCCATTGCATACCGAGCATTTGAAAGGATTCAAGCTGATTTCACCGAGTTGCCCAAAGTGGAGAGGTTCAAATTTGTGCTTGTGATGGTGGACAAATTGACCCACTGGGTGGAAGCTTTCCCCAGTCCACAGGCAATGGCTCAGACACTGTCCAGGAAATTGCTGGAGGAAATTCTGCCCAGCTGATTCAGACAAAGGAACTCATTTTACGTCAAAAATTATTAAGCAGATGGCAGAGGCGCTAGACATTTGGTAGGAATACCACACTCCGTGGCATTCCCAGAGCTCAGGACAAGTGGAAAGGATGAATCAGACCTTAAAAGCGCAGTTATGTAAATTAATTTTAAAAACTCTGATGTCCTGGCTGAAATGCCTCCCTCTGGCCTTGCTTAATATCAGGACGATGCCTCATTCAGAGACAGGGCTCTCAGCCTTTCAAATGCTATCTGAAATGCCATATAGACATGAGATGCTGGTGGGACACCCCAGGCTTGAGGATTGTCAGATTCAACCATATTTGGTTGCAATCAACAAAAAATTGCAGGAACTCAGAAAACACGGGATAGTATCTCAGAGTGCTCCTCTGGGATTCGCTATTCACAAAATCCAACAGGGTGACAGAGTGCTTGTGAAAGTGTGGAAGGAGGTACCTCTCCCTCCTCACTGGGAAGGTTTCTTTCTTGTGCTCCTGACAACAGACACGGCCATTCAGATGCCGGAGAAAGGTTGGACACACGCGTCTAGGGTGAAGAAAGTCAAACATCAGGAGGAAGCACCCAAGTGGAGGGTCACTTCTTCCCCAGGCGACCTGAGACTCAGACTCCAATGTCCTTGTAAATGACCGACGGCGAGCGGATAGGTTGTATACTGTCTGACTGTGTATGCTATCTGTTTGTACACTTTAAGTGTGAATATTGCCAAGGGGTTTTTGTAATTCATTGTAGAAGGAGACAGAGGCCAAAGGGGCTGTGCACTCAGTGTTTGGAGGAAGAGCTTGAGCTGACTGACCATATCCTAACCTTAGCCATCAACTTGGAAATCAATGAATTGGACTCACAGGAGTGGTTTTGCATTTTTCAAAATGGGATGCATGGGAACCTTAGATCATAGGCAGGAATTTTGGATGTGGAGTGCCGGAAATCCATCACGGTACCGTGCAGTTCTGACGTAATCAGAGTGTCACAGTGGGGCGCCTTTAAATGGAGGTATGCGGCTAGGTCGAAGGTCGCGTTCCCTGAAGAATACTCCTGCTGCCGCGAAGATGGTCTTCCTCGGTGCTGGTGGCACCCCAGGAGATGGAGGCAAAGGCAGAGGCGTACACCTGGTGGGAATCCTGATTTGCCTGAGCCTAGTCGTGTGCAGGATGCAGAGTCTGCACACTGAGGTCCCGATGAGAGGCGGAAATGAGAGCTCCACATATGAGTGTGGAATGTGCACTCAGGTGGTCCCAGTTGTGCAAAGGGACGGGAGACCCTCAACATACCAAGCCCTGGAAGAATGTCTAAGGGAACCTGACAGGTACTGTTGGAAGAATGGCACAAGGATCAAATTGTGTGAATTGGAAACAGGGATTTGGTGTATCAATCCCGAGGCAGGGCTAAGGAACGGGCAGTCAGATGAGCACAAACATCAGATACGGGAATGAAATGTAGAAACCATGTCAATCACCATTTGTAACCAATGTAACCGGACCATGTGGGTTGGGGGAAAGAAAGAATTGACCCTTGTCGCGTATCACCAGGTGAATCCATTGTGTTATGACAATGCGAGGCTGGGGATATGCACGATGAACAGGAAAATGTATTGGATGGCAAGAAATGTCAAGTTTGATAGCAAATTTACCTTGAACAGAAACCCACTCATATTGGATTTGGCGCAGGCAAATGATGATAGGGTGTGCTTGCAATATGACTGGGTTGTCTGCTTCACGAAAAATAAAGATGGTGAGGATCCTGAGGGGAGAATGAATGAGATAACTCAGAAACTGAAGCAAAGGGAGTCAGAAATGAGCAGAAAAAGAGTTGAACAGGAAAGATTGAAAACACTGGGAGAACAATATGAAATGCTGGAGAAACAATATGCTGATGGGGAACTACCTTCCCCAGACAGGAACCTGTTCATTGACCTGATGCAAGAGATTGCAACCAAACTAGGATTGTCAAATTGTTGGATTTGTGGGGGGCTGAAGTCAGCAGAAAAATGACCTTGGAAAGGGGAAGGTTTGGTTCTGGAACAGCTTTTGAAATGGGACAATCCGAGGGTCTCAAAATTGGCACAGAGACCTGAGGGATGGGGTTTGGACCAGAGGGTGATTGGAACCATCTGCATCAGTCAAGACAGAAAGGAGTACACCGAAATGGTGGGATGCACCCCGTGTGTGTCTACCCTGACGGTGAACTCAAACATCATAAGCAAGGTCTGGCAGCCAGAACCCCCTTCGGGATACTGGAGCCAGAAGAATGAGACAAATTGTGAATGGAACAAAAGGATAGGACTGTGTTGGGTCAAAAATCCTGGAGTCAACCCTTTTCAATCCTTGGAAGGCCTGAGAAAGTACTGGGAGACCCAGGGAAAATAAACATTAGATGGAAAGCCCCAGATAGAATTTATTGGATTTGTGGAAAGAAGGCATACAGTGAGTTACCCCCAAGGTGGAAGGGATCATGCACTCTGGGCATGATTCAGCCAGTATTCTTTACTCTCCCTCAAACAAAAAGTAATCTGCTAGGGGCTTCATTATACGAGACCCTGAGAAGGGAGAGAAGAAACCTCAAAATGATGATACCACTGATAAGTGGTAAGCAAGCCTGGGAGAAGGAAGAGTGGCTGGCGGCAAGAACAATTGATTATTATGGACCGGCCACATGGGCCCAGGATGGAAGCTACGGGTATAGGACTCCGATTTATCTACTGAACCAGCTGATTCGGCTGCAGAAAGTGGTGGAAATTGTTTTGAATCATACCTCTGACGCCCTGGATTTACTTAGTCAGCAGCACACCCAGGTACGGGCATTTGTGTACCAGAATCGAATAGCTTTAGACTATTTGCTGGACGAAGAAGGGGGAGTGTGTGGAAAGTTTAACGAATTGGAATGTTTTATTGAAATTGATGATTATGGGGAAACCATAAGAGGTTTGGCGGCTGAGATCAAAAAGGTGGCCCATGTCCCAGTTCAAAAATGGAACTCAATTTTACAATCTTCATGGTGGGACAAATTGTTTGATGGGGCCTGGTGGAACAAGGTAATGTTTTTTGTGCTCTCTTCAGTAGCTGGAATCCTATTCCTGCCTTGTCTAATTCCATGCTTTTTTGACTGATACACTCCATGGTCCAGGGAATGCAGATCACGATAATTCCCGTGGATCTGTAGGGAACTTCCGGAGGCAACACATCTAAAATCATGTGATTGGGAGAAAGGAAGTGTGCCAGCAATGCTGCTGAAGTGTTGGCAAAGTTTGAGAAACAAGCAAAAGCGAATGTGAATAATATGGGATAGCAGGGTGTTCCACAAGGGGAGTACAGAATAGTGTAAAGGAGCACTCTGTGAAAGACCCTCAATGGTGGCGGGTAGAAGTAGAAAATGAAAAATTTAGCAATTTGAGAGCATGAATTAAATTAGTGATATAAATGAGAAGGGATTGTGGTATATGATAGAGATAATTAATGCTATTAATGTATAAAATATTGTAAAATCCACACTATGTCTTTTGACCATCCTGGCCAGGAGCAGTGTCTTATTCATATCTAGTTCCTGGATGTTCGTTGAGATAAACATTGGGGTTTTAACG
>NW_026992352.1:0-112644 GCF_028769735.1 Zonotrichia leucophrys gambelii | reverse complement strand
GGCTGCCGGGCACCCACCCAAACTGCCCTGGCATTTCCCTGGCTTAATTTGCTTTTTTTCCCTCTTCCTGATCCGTTCCTTCCTATTCCCTTTTTTTGTCCCCCCTGAAACCCCCCACCCTGTTTGCCCTTTCCTCTCGGCCCCGCTTTTCCCCATTGCAGTTCCAGACTTCCCCCAGGGGGACGCCCCTTTGGGGCGCAGGTCATCCTAAAAGTGCTGCGGAAAATTGTCTGCAGGCTCCACAGTGCGGTAAACCCCCCTTCCGGGGGCCCCCAGGCCAGGGGGGCATTTTGGGCTTTTTGTTCGGGTTTTCGGAGCCCCTTTTTCTGGGCAGTGAGAAGGAGCTGCAGAGGCTCTGCAGGACTGACGGAGGGTTTTGGGGGCTGGCAGGAGAAGCTGGGGAACCCTGGGCTGCTGGAGCCAAAAGAGGGGCCCCCAGGGCCCTCCTGAAAATCCCAAGGGGGTTTTTTTTCCAAAAAATTTCACAGAATCAGCTTTTTTGGAAAAAAGACCTTGGAGATCTAAAGCCAAAAATGTGCCCTGAAGTTTGGTCTACCTGGACTCCCCTTCCCTGAAAAAAAACCTCACCCCCCCCGGGGCTGCCCCTCACGGGTTTTGTTTCCCCAACCCCCTCCCACCCTTGTTGCCCTCCCTGGGGGGCTCCCCCCTCCAGGCCTTCCTAAACGGGGCCCCCAAACGGGACCCCCTCGGGGGGGGGGGGGGCCTCCCAGTGCTGGCACGGGGGAAAAAAATCCCTCCCTCTCCTGCGGACCCACCATTTGTTCCGGGGCAGGCCCCTTTGGGCCCCCTTTTTTCCATCGGGCCCCAAAATGGCTTGTCCCCTGCGTCTGTCAGCCCCGGGGCCCCCCTTTTTTCCTCCCTGGCGGGCCCCCCAGCCATTTTCCCCCCGCAAAAACTGTGCACTGCAGGGGTTGTTGTGGCCAAAGTGCACCCCCGGGTTTGGGACTTTTTTTAAACCCCCCCTTTTTGGATTTGGTTCCGGGACCCCTTTCCTGCCGGGGGCCCGTCAGAGCCCTCCTACCCTCCAGGATCCCCCACTCACACCCGGCTTGGTGTCATCTAAAAATTTTTGATGTTGGATCAGTCCCCTCTTTTCCTTTTTGTCCATGCAAAAATGAAATCCCGGGGCTGGCTCTGACCCTAAAACCATCTTTAGGTGCCCGGGGAGGACTAAGGGTGATCTGTTCCATAGCCTTGCCAGGCACCCAGGTAGGCTAACGGGCCCCGGAGTACCCCGATCCCCCTTTTTCCCCCTTTTGGGGAAATTTTGGGTCCACGGGAAAACCCCATCCTCTGGGCCTCCCTGCGAGCGACTGTGGTAAATGATGGAAACCGCTTGGGGGGGGTCATCCCACCCCCACCCCAGGATGGTTTATCCAACCCCCTGAACCTTAGCATCTGAGTGTTCAGCAGGCACCAATGCTTCCCTTTGGAAAATTCGGGGGGTGTTCTGCTCCCTGTCCCCCCAGCTAAAGGGAAAACTTGCCCTGAGGGGAAAACCTTTTCTAAAAAATTTTAAAAATGAGGCAAAAAGGTGTTAAGCGGGGTTACCCCTTTCTTATTTTTATTTAAAAACTTTTTCCACTGCATCCAATAAAAAGTAGAGGTTCCCCCTTTCCCCCTTTTTTTTAAAAAAACTTTTTTTTTTTTTTTAAAGGAAAAGGGGCAGGGGTTTGTTTTTTATTTAGCTTTCACCACCTAATGTTCTTTTGATCCCTAAAGGGGATCCCCTTAAAAAAATTCCTGCCCCAAAGCCATCCTTTTTTCCCCTGGGTTCCCACAAAAGCTCCTTCCCCCCGGCCAGCATTTTCCTCTTATAATTTTTTCCCCCCACTGGGACAGGACCCTTTCCCCTTTTAGGTTTTTTTCTTGAAATGTTCCATCCTTCCTGGACCCCGGGTTTTTTTGGGGTGTTTCCTTTTAAAAAAAAAAAGTACCTGATTTGGGGCTCCCCAAATCTTTTCCTAAAAGGCCAAAATCTGCCCTTTTTCCCAAAAAAAACTGTAGAAAAATTTTTTTGTTGCCCCCCCTTTTTTTTACGAAAATTTTAAAAATTTTTTATTTCATAAAACCTCTTTTTCCCGACAGCCGAGCCCCACATCTGCCACCCGCCCTTCTCTGTTTGTAACAAAAAGGAACGAGCTTTCTTGGCAGGGGAAGGTTACCAAAAATTAGTAAAAAGGGGAAAAAACCAACCCAGTTAGCATTTAAAAAGCAGCATTTTTTTTTCATGGATTTTTCCCGGGGGAGCTCTCCAAACTGCAGGCTGAGAACAAGAAAATTTTTTTTTTTTTTGTATTTTTCATACATATTCATTGATTTCCTGGACTAAACACACATAGGGAAATCAATTTTCCCCAAAAAAATTTAAAAACCCCTTTTCCTCCCCCCTTTTTAAAAAGGGTTTTTTGGCGGGGGTCTCTTTGCTGGTCCCTGGTGGCGTGGACCCCAAGTTCCGTGGGCCTGGCTGAGCTAGCAGGGCATGGAGGGCAGTGAACTTCCAGTTCCCCTTCTCACACAAGGGGCCATTGTGCGTTTCCTAGGCCGGGGGTTTTGGAAAAACAACTCCAGGTGTCAGCTCACCTGGTGGAGACAATTTATCATCTGGTAACATGAGGTCACAAAGTGGGCTATGACATTTTTGAGTGGGTTATGTGAGGTCATTGAGCAGCTATGACATCATACACTGTCTCTGTGACCTCACAGAGCCAGGTATGACATCACAGGGCAGAGGTCTGACATCACAGAGTAGGCTGTGATATCACAGAGGGGCTGTGTGACATCCCAGCAGGGCTGTGTCAGGTCACTGGGTTGGTCACTCTGCCCCAGCTCCCCCTCACAGTTTCTCCCAACAATCCAATG
Source organism: Zonotrichia leucophrys gambelii (assembly GCF_028769735.1). Classification (NCBI taxonomy): domain Eukaryota; kingdom Metazoa; phylum Chordata; class Aves; order Passeriformes; family Passerellidae; genus Zonotrichia; species Zonotrichia leucophrys. The sequence goes on along the minus strand of NW_026992352.1, from coordinate 109,761 downwards.
CTGTTCTGCCCAGCGGGTCCTGTCCCCCCGGGATCCCCCCGGCCCCGGAGCCACAGCCCCACCAAAGGATGTTCCACAGGATCCACCCAGAGCCTAAGGGAAAAGGGGCCAGGGCGTGTGACCAGGACATCAAGGAAGTGGATTATCTATGTCAATGTGGCCTGGGTTGGGTTCCCGGGGCAGGAAAGATGCCTGGCAGCTGAAGAAAGGGTCTGGGAAGGACCTCCAAGGTGGGCTGGACCCCTTTGGGCGTGAGCAGAGGCTGAGGGAGCTGGGCTGGTCCAGCCTGGAGCAGGGAAGGCGAGGGGTCCTCATGCCAGCCTGGAGTGCCGCCAGGAGGATGGAGAACACAGAGCCAGCTTTCACCAGGGGGCCGGTGGGAGACAAAAAGCCAATGGGTGGAAGGGGAAAGAGGGGGAGATCACCAGGGCATGAGGAGATGAAATGAGTCAGGCTGGTTTCAGCATTTCCTCAACACCAAAAGCAGCCTGACCTCCCTTCTCCATCCACCACTGGCAGCTTTGCAAATCAGGAATTGTTTGAGCTGTTTTTCCCCCACTACAGGATGAGCATCCTGATACAAGAACTGAATTGTGTTTTTTTATCTATCACAGAACCATGTTCATCTGAAATTAATTTTAGTATGGAAATCTCTTGTGGAGGGTGCACTCATCAGAGGCAGCTGAGACATTGCTCACAGCTCAGGGAAGAGTTTGTAATTGTCTGCTTGTTATTAAATTGTGTCCTGTTCCACTGTGGTCTGTTGGCCATGAAGAGAAATTTTCTGTGCCTCTGAGTCTCACCAGTTCCTGACCCCCAAAGGACACAAACCTGATGAGTTGTGGTTCCCTCTCCCACTTGGACCTCCCTCCATAGCCAGAGCAGAGCTCCCTTGTCCCAGCAAGTCCCTGGCAATGCAGGGATGAAGGAAACAGGACAGGCTGTGGGGATCAGGGGCAGGGCAGAGCCAGGGAAAATAATGACTTTTGCATTTGATGGAGCTGTCCCTTGGCTTTGTTGGCTGACAAGAAAATGAACCCCTCTGTGTCTCAGGCGCTCCTTCTCCAAGGAAAGCAGTGGGATTTTGGAGCAAGGAGCTAAAGTGCAGGTGCAGCCTGGGTGGAGGGAGCTCAATTTGCACACGGCTGTCGGGTGCCAGGGCTTGGATGGGGGAAATGGTGGGGTGGGGGTAGGGACAGAGTCTGATTGATTGTCAGCCATGAAGGGTCTTGATTTTCATATCCATTCAAACTGCATGAGGAGGTACTTGGATTCAATGTCAATTGGAGATTGCTATTAACATTCCTGTTAATGAAATAAATAAAAGAATCCTAAATAGGACCTAAAAATTGTTTTCTCACTCTCTTTTAAAATAGACCACATTCAGTTGAATGCACTTCTGAAATCTCCCCTTTTTTAACCACAAATGATTTGGAAACGAATCAAATTATCCCCAGATTTGGCTTGATAAGGTGTTCTGAATGCAATGAGCCCTGGGACACTGAATTCCTGCCTGAAGAGCTGAAGGTGAAAAGTCTCTGGAGCAGGAAAATTCAGCAGCAGCCCCAAGGTGCTGAGGATGTCAGCAGCCCCCATGAGGCCATCCCGCCCAGAGATGTGGGTAAGGGAACAAGGAGAGGGCCCTGGGCTGGGGCAGCACAACTCAGAGCCCAGCGGCTCCCACTGGGCAATGGAGTGTGGAATGTGGCTGGGAAAGCCCTGCCTGGGCTGGGCCAAGCAGGACACACAAGCCTGACCCCCATTCCCCAAACAATTCTCTCAAGGAGACATTTAAAAGGAATTACAGTTTTTTGTGTACTCTGAGTTGGACCCCCTGAAGAAATACCAATAAGAGATTCTCAGGAGCCCAAACCAACCAAACTAAATCTGCCTTGACTGGCAGATTTAGAAAATCAGAGAAACTTTGGCAAAGGGTTAATGATAACATTGTAGTGGTTTTGGTTTGTAATTTAAGATTTTTCCCATCTTGAGAATTCTTAATTAATGGATTGATGAGTGTGGTCGGTTTTAGTGTCGGTTAATTATTTATGTGTTTATTTTTTTGTGAGATAGGATTACGAGAAAGGTGAAGTAGACTTAAAGTTTTAAAAGGGTATAAAGAAAATTTTATTAAAAGCAAATAAAAGAAAAAAGGTAGTAAGAATTAAAATAAATTCTTTAGAACACTTTTTTTTCTTTACAATTTTTTTTTAACCTAACAATATAAAGAAACTAAACTTAGAGTTTCTAGTGGTTTACTATTTCTAGAATTGTCTTTTTTTTTAGTTGTAGGGTGATAAGTTTTTCTTGTTAAGATTATGGAGGTTTTTTATAGGAGGAAATTTTTTTTGGTGGTACTTAATTTTGTCATGGATAACAGTTGTCTGGGGAACTTTGTTATTGTGAAATTGTCTTTATAGCTACAAGCTTTTTTACAGCTTGTTGATGGGCCATGTTGACTTCTGGGGTATTGTTTCAAAGATAGTTATAATAAAGTTTTTATTATTTGCTTTTTAAATTATTTTTATCTCTGGGATAGAGATCTTCTCTTGGGATCTGAATTCTTTTTTTTTTCCTGTTTAAATTCTTATGAAATTGCAGGTTTTTTTAACATTTTTTTTAGCATGGGGTTTTTGTTTTATACAAATTGAATTTTTTAAAAAAGTTTTGTAAAGACAAAGGTTTTTTTCTTTATAGTTTTATAGGAGGATTTTTAGTTTTAAGATTAAGGTATTTTTTTTCTTTTTTTAAATTAGGCTTTCATTTCTTCTTTACTGACTTTGATGGTTTTTGTCATTTTTTAAATGCTTGATTTTTTTTTTCTTTAATTCAAGGGAGCATTGAAGCATTGAAAGGGTTAACATCCGCCTGCCAGTAACTGTGGTGAAGTCTGGTTGGTTGTGCTACAAATGGTTTTATGGTTGGTTTTTGGCTTTTTTTATGTTTAAGTTTTTAGTTGTAAGGTTATTTTGTATGGGTTGTAGGTTGTAGGGGTTTTGTGTTTTAGTTGTGTTGGGGGAAGGGGACTTGGTAAGATTTCAATAGCTGTGTCTTGCTTTGTTCTAGTTGGAGTTTTGTAGCCACTTTTGTTTTCCTGTTTGGTAGTTGCTGGGGTTTGGTTTGGTTAGAATGGGGCCAATGTGGAGAGGGGAAGCCTGGGGAGGTGAGAAGGGGCTCAGCCCATGGCAGGGTTGCTTGGTTTGGTTTGATTTGGCTTGGTTTGGTTTGGTTTGGTTTGGTTTGGTTTGGTTTGGTTTGGTTTGGTTTGGTTAAGATGGGGGCCAGGGCCAGGGCCCGCTTCTTCTTTGTCTACTGGAAAAGAAAGAGGAGGTTCCTGGGCTTTTTCATCTTTAACATTTGTTTTTTCTTAGAGACCTGTTCAGTATCTTCGTGGTTTAACAGATTGTCACTTACACGAAAAAGTTTTACTTTTTAAAATTCTTCTCATCTCAAATTACAACAGACATTCAGTCAACATAAAACACTTCTCAAAGCATTGACTTGAGCCATTCAACTTCACAAATTCTAAGCCTCTTCCATTTAGTATTAATCAAAATTTGCAGGAGTACAGAAACAGAAGAAGACACAGAAAGAGAGCAAGGCAAAAAGATGCAGAGAAGCACACACAGAGCTACCAACTCCTGGATTCCAGCAGTGTTCAGGTGGAAAATTCCAGAGGAGGTAGGGTCAAGATGTGTCCTTGCCTTCTGGTCAGCCTTCAATCCCCCTTGGTCTTGCTGGGCCCCCCCCAGGTGGGATTTGGGTATTTGGTCCCTCAGGAGCTGGGCTGGGGCTGAAAGGGGTGGCTGTGGAGCATTGCCTGTGCTATGCCAGGGACTGGCAGCCACTGTGGGCTGGGATAGAGGCTCTGGGGGGATTGCGGTTCCAGGGCAGGGCAGAGCTGGGGTTCCAGGGCCGGGCAAGGCTGGACCTGCCCCTTCCTCCCCCACACACAAAATGTTTAGAGCCATCAATCTCCTCCAGTTTGACACAACAGGCAATGTTGGAGGTGGAACCCCAATTGTGGCCATGGGCACCTGAAAGAGAACGGCAGTTCTTTTCCGTAGGAAGGAAAGCACACAGCCCCAGTGTTCAGAAGGCAAGTGAGAGCCTCACTAGACCAAGGCCAGCCAGACTTGACAGGAAAGGCAGATTTTGTCTGGGAACAGTCTTTGGATTTAGGGAATTTTGGAGGTGAAAACACAATCTCGGTCATGGACAGTTTGGAGAAGCAGGACATCCTTTCCCATTGGAAGGAAAAAGCACAGAGATTTCCCAATGTTTTGGGACAGATGGGAAGTGACCCTTGTGAAACCACTGCAGCCAGATTTGTACTGGCAATATTCCTATGGGAACAATCCCTGGATATAAGGAAATTCGGAGGAGACTTCCCAAATCTGACCATGGGTTCCTGGAGGAGAAGGGGAGTTTCTTTTCATAGGAAGGAAAGCATGGAGTCCCGTGCTTCAGCAGCAGATGAGAAGAGATCCTCAACATGCCAGGGTCAGCTGGACCGGTCAGGTGGCCCCTGGGAGGCCAAACCAACCAGACCTGTTTTTTGTTCCTTTGGTTTTATGGGCCCCATATTGTCATAATGGTGCCTTTGATCTATGAGGCCCCACAGTGCCATAATGGTGACTTGTTTCTATGGGGTCCAGCAGTGTCACAAGGGCTCCTTGATTACAAGAAGACCTGCAGTGTCACAATAGACCCTTGCTTCAATGGAGTCCCACAGTGTCACAATGGCCCCTAGGTTCCAGAAGGCCCCACAGTGTCACAATGGTCCCAATGATTCCATCAGGCCTTGCAGTGTCACAATGGTCTCCGTGGTTCCCCAGGTCCCACAATGTCATGTCACTCTTCTTTTCCATGAGCCTTGCAATGTCACAATGGACTTTGGACCTTGGGGATTTGCAGTGTCACAATGGTCTCTTTGGTTCCACAGGGTCACAATGGACCATTGCTGACAGAATGTCATCCTGGAGCTTTGGTTCCATGCAGCCCTGCAGTGTCACAATGAACCCTTGGTTCAATGGTGTTCCACAATGCCACCATGGCCTCGAGGTTCCGTGAAGCCCTGCAGTGTCACAATTGTCTCCTTTAGTGGCCCAGTGTCACAATGGACCACTGATGACACGAGGCCCTGCAATGTCACAATGGACCTTTGGTTCCATGCGGCCCTGCAGTGTCACAAAGGACGTTTGGTTTAGCAAGGCCCCACAGTATCACAATGGTGCTCTTGGTTTATGGGGACCCCCAGGGTCACAATGGTCTCACTGGCTCCATAAGGCCCTGCAGTGTCACAATGCTTTGATTATTCCATGGGGCCTCATAGTGTCACAATGATCTCTATGATTTCATGAGTCCCCTCAGTGTCACAATGGCCCCTTGGTTCCATGAGGCTGTCAAGTGTCTTAATGCTGGTTCCAAGGTTCCTGAGGCCTGTAATATCACAATGGACCTTGGCTCCATGGCGTCTCACATTGTCTCAAGGCCCCTTGGTTCCATGACACCCAAAGTGTCACAATGGTCTCAACAGTTCCATGAGGCCCTGTGGTTGTCACAATGGACCCTTGGTTTCATGGGATCCCTCCGTGTCACAATGATTCCTACGTTATATGGAGCCACAGGGTCAGTCGGTCCTCTTGGTTCCATGAGGCCCAGCAGTATCAAAGGGCCCTCCATGATTCCATGAGGCCCCCCAGTGTCACAATGGTCCTTCCTCTCACAGGGTCCCACATTGTCACAATGGTCCCTTGGTTCCATGGGCCCTGTGCTGCTGCATTCCCCTCTCCCCTTCTCAGGCCACCCTGCCAGCTGAGAAATTTCTCCTTGGGCCTCGGCCTTGCCAACAGCCCCTGGCTCAGTCCTCTGCAGCTCATCACAAACACTGTCTGCTCCAGGCACTGCTGCTGCCCATCACCTCATGGTTCCTTTAGCAGCAGCTCTGGGAACTGTTTCTGTTCCCTCAGTGCGCAACATCCTGTTCTCACACTGCCAAAGAAAGCTGTTGATGCCAAGGGCAGCCAGGTTTGAGCCATTGTGGGACTGAAGCCCCTCTCTTGGGGCCCTGCAAACAGCGCTCCAAAAGGAGCCCTTGGAGCTCTCCTGGGCCAGCGACTCCCTCTGAGTGGGGCCTCTCCCAGCCGGGAACTCTCCCGTTTGCTGCACTCGGGGATCCTGAACAATGACAGAGCCTGGGCTGATCCCCCCACTCCTCCAGGCTCAACCCTTCACCCAGTGGGGAGATGCCAAAGTATCCACAGGGAGCATTTCCTGTCCTCAGGGGAATTTCTCACAGGTGCCTTGCACTGACTCTTTGTGTCTGTGTGCACACAGGAGTGCCTGTGCTGGGGCAATGTGGCAGAAATGCTGCTCTCTGAGGGGCTGGAGTGCCTTGGATAGCTGAGTCAGTCAGGCCTGTAAGTGAGGTTAAGTCAGAAGGTCTAAGCTAAGTTAAATGCTGCTAGGAGTTGTTCTATTGCTAAATTGTGAAGTTATTAGCTAAGTTAATTGTTTTTAAGTGTTATTCCTCTGTTAAATTGCCAAGTCATAGGTTTTAAGTTAGGTCAAAATACTGTAAGGTGCTGTTCTTTTGCTAAATTTTGAAGTTGAAGGTATCAGTTAGGGTTAAGTCCTGTTAAGTTTGAGCTCTGTTAAACTTTTGGGCCATATTCCTTGTATCCTTGCCCTCACTGTCCTTGTGTCACACACACACACAGGGACAGTTCTCGGTTCATTTCTGGTTTGATTGCCTGGATTTGGTTTGGTTTTGTTGTTGGTTTGTTTCCTTGATGTGCCTGAAATGTCCCCTCAGGAGCAGAGTGACTCTTGTCAAGGAACTTTGTGCTGCTGTCCCTTAATATTCAATCTGGTTTTTACTGATCCCTTGCTGGGGATTTTTTCAGCGCTCTCAAGGCCTCGTCTGTAACAGGGTGAAGGAGCCCTGGCCCAGGCTCTGGCCCTGGGGGACACGGGGACGCTGCCGGGGGGTCCCTGTCCCCCTGTGCCACCCCCAGGGCCCCGGCCCCCTGTCCCCGTGTCAGGCTCTGGGGTCGATCTCGTGAAACATCCTCTGGCAGAGGCTGTGGGGCCGGGGGCAGGGGGACCTGGGGGGACAGGGGACCCCGCTGTGCATGAGCAGGGTTGGACTGCTCTGGGGGGAGCTGTGAGGGGGGCCGGGGCAGAGTGACCTCTTCAGTGACCTCACACAGTCCCTGTGATGTCACACTGCCCCTGGGATATCATACAGCCCATGTGATGTCGTACAACCACCTGTGATGTCACATGGCCTCCTGTGATGTCACAGAGCCTACTCTTAGATGTCATCCTGTGATGTCATTGCATCAGACCCAGTCCATGAGAGTGGGCTCAAAGAAATTCTCAAGAACTCAAAATCAGATTCAAAGTCCAAATTCTCTTTAAATGGGACCCACTGAGGGACACAACTCATGTGAAAGTGTCCCCAGGTTCCAGGTAGAGAAGAACATTGAAGGCAGTGATGACAGGTGGGGTCAAGCAAGGGAAAGATGTCTCTGATGCTGAGCAAGCCTGCGCCTCTGTTCCTGCGGGCTGTCGGCATCCCCCGGCTGCCCCACCTGCCTGGGCCCTTCCTTTGCTGACAGCTCTGCCTCCTGCCTGCCTCTGCCTGCCCACACAGAGCCTGGGGCTGCTCCAGGCTCCTGCTGGGGACGTGCTGCACCACAGCCCTGCCCTGGCAGGGAAATTCCTTTCTCCTGGTGTCCAGTCTGGGTCTCCTCAGGTGCCTTTGGAATTAATTCTTTCTTTCTCTGGCTGTTTTCTACTATGTGAAAAGGATCCAACATCTCTGAAACCACCCTTCAATCCCTTCCAGGGCTCTCCTCTGCTGTCCTCACTCCCCACCCCACTGAGCACAAGGCTCCCATGTCCCTATAAATTGTCAAGTGCTTGAGGCCAGGAGCACCTGGACAAGAGGGACAGTTCTTTTCTATAGGAAGGAAACCACAGAACTCCAGAGTTTGAAAGCAGACGAGAAGCAGTCACCAGAAGCCAAGGCCAGCCAGACTGTCTGTCCTAGCAGTTTTTGTCTTACAGTAACCCTTAGATATTCAGGGAGATTTGGGGGTGGAATTCCATTTCAGCCATAGGTTCCTGGACTGGAATGACAGTTCTCCATGGGAAGGAAAGGGCAGAGCCCCAGTGTTTTAATGGCTGATTAGAGGCAGCCCCAATGAGGCCAAGGCCAGCCAGACCTGTGGTCAGGGAAGAATCCTTGGAAAGACAGAATTTGGGGGGCCAAAGCCCACTTTTGTCTACGGGCATCAGGACAAGAACAGTTCTTTTCTACAAAAAGAAAAGTACAGAGCCTCAGTGTTTCAAAGGCTCTCAGGTCTCAGGAAACCAAGAGAACCTGGACAGACCTGGCAGCTTTTCTCTGGGAGATATGCTTGGATATAAGGAATTTTGGAGGCTGATTCTCAATTTTGGCCATGGATGCCTGGACTTGAGAGATATTTTTTTCAATGAGTAGAAAAGCACAGGCCCCCAGGTGTTTTGAAAGCAGATGAGAGGTGGTCTCCAAGAGGCCAAGGCCAGCACAGAGTGGGTTGTGTGAGGTCACAGGTAGGGCTATGAGAGCACAGAGTTTGTTGTGTGAGGTCAATGAGCAGCTACAGCATCACAGAGAGGATTGTGGGACATCTCAAAGCAGGCTGTGACATCACGACATGGCTGGATGACATCATAGAGCAGGCTGTGGGGTGAAAGTGTGTGCTGTGCCATTACAGAGTAGCAGTATGACATTACAGAGAGGGTTTTGTAACATCGCTGAGGGGGTTGTGACATCACACAACTGTCTGTGACATCACAGGGCAGAATGAGCAGCCACAGAGCAGATCCTGCCATCATAGAGGCTGGCTCTATGACATCAGAGAGTGGGCTGTGACATCACTGGGTGGCTATGTAACATCATAGGACAGGCTGTGACATCACATAGTGACTTTCTGACACCACAGAGTCTTCTGTGAAATCACAGTGCAGGTTCATGACATTCCAGGGTGACATCCCAGAGCTGGCTCTGTGACATCACAAGGGTGCTGCGTGATGTCCCAGAGTGGGCAGTGACATCACAGATGACTGTGTGACATTGCAAAAGCGCTGTGTGGCATCATAGGGGGCTGTAGCATCACAGATGGCTGTGTGAGGTCACTGGGGAGGTCACTCTGCCCCAGCCCCCCTCACAGCTCCCCCAGAGCAGTCCAACCCTGCTCGTGCACAGCGGGGTCCCCTGTCCCCCCGGGTCCCCCTGCCCCCGGCCCCGCAGCCTCCCCCAGAGGGTGTTCCACGAGATCGACCCCAGAGCCTGACATGGGGACGGGGGGCCGGGGCCCTGGGGGTGGCACAGGGGGACAGGGACCCCCCGGCAGCGTCCCCGTGTCCCCCAGGGCCAGAGCCTGGGCCAGGGCTCCTTCATCCTGCTACCAATGAAGCCTTGAGAGTGCTGAAAAAATCCCAAGCAAGGGATCAGCAGAAACCAGATTGAATATTAAGGGACAGCAGCACAAAGTTCCTTTGCAAGAGTCACTTTGCTCCTGACTGGACACTTCAGGCACACCAAGGAAATAAGGCAAAAACAAAACCAAACCAAATCCAGTCAATCAAACCAGAAATCAGGCAAGAACTCTTCCTGGGTATGTGTGACACAAGGACAGTGAGGGCAAAGACAAAAGGAATATGGGCCAAAAGCTTTACAGAGGTCAAACTTAACAGGACTTTACTTATGCCTTAACTTTAACTGGTACCTTCAACTCCCCAATTTAGGAAAAGAGCAGCACTTAGCACTATTTAATCTAACTTAAAACCTATGAGTTAGAAATTTAACAGAGGAATTACACTTAACAATCCTTAACTTAGCTAATAAATTAAATGTAACAACTTAGAAAAAGAGAGCAACTCTTAGCAGCATTTAACTTCGTTTAGACCTCGTGACTTGTACTTACTTACTGATATCTGGATATCTGACTGCCTCAGCTATCCAAGGCACTCCAACCCCTCAGAAAGCAGCATTTCTGCCACATTTCCCCAGCACAGGCACTCCGGTGTGCACACAGACACAAAGAGTCAGTGCAAGGCACCTGTGACCAATTCCCGTGAGGGCAGGAAATGCTCACTGTGGATCCTTTGGCATCTCCCCAGTGGGCAAAGGGTTGAGCCTGGAGGAGTGGGGGGATCGGCCCAGGCTCCATGGTTGTTCAGGATCGCCAAGTGCAGCAAACGGGAGATTTCCCGGCTGGGAGAGGCCCCACTCAGAGGGAGTCGCTGGCCCAGGAGAGCTCCAAGGGCTCCTTTTGGAGCGCTGTGTGCAGGGCCCCAAGAGAGGGGCTTCAGTCCCAGCAATGGTTCATCCTGGCCACACTTGGCACCAACAGCTTTCTTTGGCAGTGTGAGAACAGGGATGTTGTGCCACTGAGGGAACAAAAGCAGTTCCCAGGGCTGCTCCTACAGAAACCAGGAGCTGGTTGGGCAGCAGCAGTGCCTGGAGCAGACAGTGTTTGTGATGAGCTGCAGAGGAGCTGAGCCCAGGGGCTGTTGGCCAAGGCCAAGGCCCAAGGAGCATTTCTCAGCTGGCAGGGTGGCCTGAGAAGGGGAGGGGGGAATGCAGCAGCACAGGGCCCATGGAACCAAGGGACCTTTGTGACACTGTGGGGCCCTGTGAGACCAAGGGACCATTGTGACACTGTGGGGCCTCATGGAATCATGGAGAGCACTGTGACATTGCTGGGCCTCATGGAACCAAGTGGACTGTACTGGTGCTGTGTGGCTCCATGGAATGTAGGGATCATTGTGACACTGAGAGGCCAAATCGAACCAAGGGTCCATTGTGACACCGCCGGGCCTCATGGAACCATGGAGACCATTGTGACATTTTGGGGTGTCATGGAACCAAGGGGTCATTGTGACACTGAGGGGCACCATGGAATCACAGAGACCATTGTGACACTCAGGGCACTCATGGAAACATGGAGACCATTGTGACACTATAAGCCTCATGGAATAAGCAAAGCATTGTGACACTGTGAGGCCTCATGGAACCAATGAGACCACTGTGACCCTGGGAGGACAATTGTGATATTTTGGGTCCTTGTGAAACCAAGAGGCCTTTGTAACACTGCAGGGCTGCATGGAACCAAAGGTCCATTGTGACACTGCAGGGCCTCATGTCATCAGTGGTCCATTGTGACACTGGGCAACCAAAGGAGACCATTGTGACACTGCAGGGCTGCATGGAACCAAAGCTCCAGGGTGACACAGAGTGGCCTCCTGTCATCAATGGTCCATTGTGACACTGTGAAGCCAGAGGAGAGCATTGTGACACTGCAAACCCCAGGGTCCAAAGGTCCATTGTGACATTGCAGACCTCATGGAACAAAGTGGGGCCTGGGGGACCACAGAGACCATTGTGACAGTGCAAGGCTTCATGGAATCCTTGGGACCATTGTGACACTGCAAGGGCTCATGGAATCCTTGGGACCATTGTGACACTGCGGGGCCTTATGACACCTGGGGGCCACTGTGACATTGTGGGACCCCATCGAACCTAGGGGCCAGTGTGACACTGCAGGTCTTCTTGTAATCAAGGGGCCATTGTGACACTGCTGGAACCCATGGAATCAAGTCACCATTATGACACTGCGGCGCCCCATGGATCCAAGGCACAGTTGTGACACTATGGAGCCCCATGAAACCAAGGGAACACAGAACAGGTCTGGCTGGCTTGGTTTCCCATGGACTGCCTGACTGGTCCAAGTGACCTTTGCATGTTGAGGGTCACTTCTCATCTGCTGCTAAAACACTGGGGCTCTGTGCTTTCCTTCCCAATGGAAAAGAACTGTCCTTCTACTCTGGGCACCCATGGCCAGAATTGGGATTTCACCTCCAAATTTCCTTATATCCAGGGATTTTACCCATAGGAATATTGCTAGGACAAGTCTGGCTGGCAGTGGTTTCACAATGGTCACCTCTCATCTGTACCCAAAACATTGGGGGCGGCTCCATGCTCTCCTTCTCATGGGAAAGAACTGTCCTGCTTCTCCAGGTGCCCATGGCCAAGATTGGGTTTCCACCTCCAAAATTCCCTAATTCCAAAATCTGCTATTGCTGACAAGTCTAGCTGGCCTTGGCCTACTGAGGCTCTCACCTAAATGAGCCTTAATTGGTCTTATCTTAAGGCAAGCTATGACAGCTCCAGAGCTCAGCTCCAAGGGGACTGAGTGCCAGAGGCCAGCTTGCTCTCAGACCAAGGCCGCGGGTCAGTCCCTAGCAAGTAGGGAATATCAGCTCATAGTGATTAGGCAGCTCTTATGATTTCAGCTTTGCTTGCTAGGTAGCTTTTTCCCTTAGCTTAAGGCTCCAGCAGACGGTAGAGAGAGGAGAAGGAAAAGACGCCGGCTGTTTCATGTGTATGGATTTATTGCAGGGGTCCGTGAAGGGTCTCAGCTCTTCTTCTTCCAAGTTAGTAGGGGTACAGTATGCTACTTTTATAGCCTTGGCCCAGATCCAATCCTGACCAATGGCAATGTGTTAGAGTGACCATAAGTGACCAGTAGTAGGGTTAACAAGATATTGCCTTACATGGCTATAGGGATAGGGTATAGGGCGGATGTCCCTGGAGTCAGGAAGCTTCTTTGTTGCTGTGTCAGCATTCAGATTCTCCAAGGGGCCCTGGCTAAAGTTGATTGTTCTACTACACTCACCTGCTTTCCAAACCTTGGGGCTCTGTGCTTTCCTTCCAATGGAAAAGAACTGTCCTTCTCAGCCAGGTGCCCATGGCCACAACTGGGATTTCACCTCCAACATAGCCTGTTGTGACAGACTGGAGGAGACTGGTGGTTCCAAACATTTTGTGCACAGGGGAGGAAGGGGCAGGTCCAGCCCTGCCCTGCCCTGTGACCCCAATCCTCCCAGTGGTTTTACGGTTTCTACCTGACCCATGGCCCACTGAACCCCCAGCACCACCGTCCCACCCTGGGCACTGGGGCCCTCTTGGCTCTACTCAGGGCTGCTGCTGTACTCAGGGCACCCTAAACCCTGCTAGGGACCCATGTCCCCCCACTGCAGGGATTGTGCGCGACTCACACTGCCCCGATCCTCCACGCACCCAGAGCTCCGTTTGGGGTTTGCGTGCCAACTCACCAATTCATCTGCCACCTTTACTCGAGTTTGGTGCACAGGGAAAACACCAGCCAGATATCTGCAAGAGGTCAGGAATTACACAAATTTTTACAGGCAAAGTACAAAAAACCAAGAAACTTTGGAAGAGGATTTCATGCAACATCCAATTACAAAGAAAACACTTATCATAGCAGTAACTTCATTACCTTAGTTCATTTGACGTAGAAATCATTGAACACGTAAGCTGTTGAGGTACCCAAAAATGTTCCATATAAAGAGCATTGGAAGGAGAAGAAAGAGACAGAAAGACAGAAGCTCTGTAGAAAGACGCACATATGACTAACAGCTCCTAGGGTTCCAGTGAGTGTGAGACACAAACCCCAGGAGAAGACAGAGTCCATACCAGGGGATGACCTGATGCTCCATGTTTTTAAGCCTCCAGGCCTTTGTGGGCCTCCCCCCAGGTGGGATTTCTGATCACTCAGGCAATCAGGGCTGGGTTAGCACTGTCCCCACTGTGTGACTGATTGACAGCTCATCCCATAGTGTCTCAGGACATTGATCTCATCCATCCTCTGATAGTGACTATGGTGACACTGGGGAACCTCATGGAACCATGGGTCAGTTGTGACCAGGTGGGTCGAAGGACACCACAGTGACACTACAGAACCTCATGGAACCATGGGTCAGTTGTGACCAGGTGGGTCCAAGGACACCACGGTGACACTGGGGAACCTCATAGGAACAAGCGGCCATTGTGATGCTGTGGATCCCCATGGAACCAAGGGAACATGGAACAGGCTGATGCCTTCAGTTTTAGCTGTCATATTTCCAGATTCTCTACTGCATTAGTCTGTAACTCTGGACTTCATACACATTGTTAGCAAGTTCTCTTCACAGTGTAGTCAGACAAAACAATCCTTTCCAGCCCCAGAACTGGACACTGTTGCAGATTCAGGCACAAAAAGTGCAAACAACAGTGAAGTGAGGAGAGCAAACCGGGAGGATGGGACTGCATAACCTGAGGCTGTAATTGGACAACTAATCCCAATATTTAAACGGACCAAACCTTATAGAAGTGTGAAAACTCCTGACCATCCATCCATTTTGAGTGTAGCCTCGGCTGGGCTCTTGTCCTGCTCAAGGTGAATCCTTTGAAGGCCTTTTAATAAATCACAGCAAGAGGCAGAAGCCATGAGAAAGGTGACAACTCTTTGTGAGAACAGAGTTGTGGAGCAGTGAAAAACAACTTGTTTTTCCTGAGAAAGAGCTCTAGGGCTGTGGAAAACAATCTACTTTCCCTGAAAAACACCTGTAAGACTGGATAAACACCAGCCACCTGTATAAGCTGTTTTTTCCCTCTTAGATAGAAAAATGAAAACTATCTCTCACAAACATTTCCTGCACATACACACCAGGGGTTTGACTGACCAATCAATACAGGGTAACAACTTGTTGCTGACCAACTAGGGATAGACAGGTGTTATGTTTGCCCAATTATCCCATCGAAAAAAAAACCAAACAATATTTAAGGTAGCAACAATTTTAATTGAATCGTTTAGAAAATATATAAATAAGGGATAATTTGGTTCAAATAATAGCACATAAGCAAAAACAACCGCGGGGTACGGAGGGCAGGGTTCAATGACCCTTGCCACTTCACGTACAAGCTTGCCAAGTGAAAGTCACCCCTTATATGCCATGTGTCAATTCCATCTCCTCCCATTTTCGGTTCATCACTTTTCTGTCTCCGCCTTCATTACCACCTTTACCACGCATGCACCACCACTCAGTTTGGTGGTCGCACAAGTCTTTGGGGGTCGTCACTGATGAAGGCCCTGTAGTCTTCTTCGTTGTCCTTTAATTCACCTTTGGGTTACACATGCGCACCAAGCCAGTACAATGTAAGCCAAGACTAACGTATCACTGCATCTACATATCAAAGCAATAAGTCCCTTATAATTAGCATTTTCTTGGACCCAACCAGGTTCTTGGTCATTTTTAGCAACTGTATCTTCAGCTTCTTTCCTGTGGTCCTTGAGAACATCTGCTGGGAAGGGGGGGTGGGTGGAGCCCCTCCTTTCCATCTCTTCTTTGGCATTACAACTTTTAACTATTAACTGTTTTATTATTCTCAAATACTAATTACTGTATCAATATTGATTAGTGTTTCAATTTTTATCAGCACAAATCATACTTATTTATCACACAGGGATGTTCTTAAAAAACCCTACAAAAAAGCCTATAGAAGGACCGTATAAAAGCAGCACAGGATTGATCCTTTCTTTTTGCACCATAAAACAGGTCCTGCATCCCTCTTTATTGGGTGCTATTGAAGTGCCCTTTTATTTCATAGCTTTTTGGATGGTCTGTTCCAGTTCACCCCCTATATGTTGTCTTTCCCCAAGCTGGATTATTCCCAGGTTATATCCCTCCCCTTTTACCCTTCAATCATTATAATCCCCACCCTGTATTCCAGTGCCTTCCCTACCCATCCCTGTAAACTCTGCCCCTGTTCTGGACCCTTCCCTGTCAGTCTCCTGTAAACCCCTCCCCTGCAGGTTCCGCCCCTCGGGAATTCCCCTCATGGATGATGCCCCATTGGCCCATGTGACCTGCCCTCTCCACCCCCTTATCCCATTGGTCCCTGAGATGTATTCCCCTCCTTTTGCTCCTCCCTCCCTGATTCCCTATTGGCTCAGTGATCGTGCCCATCCACAGTTCTAGTGCCGTATAAAATCCTGAGCAGACTGGTGCTTGATGTTCTTTGGTGCCTGTTCCCTCTGATGAATAAAGCTTCCTCAGAATCTCACACCAAAGGCCTCCCTCTCCTCTTTGGTCTGCTCCCTGACGCTGATTCCAGCTGTGGAGCAGGTGGCTCCAAGGTTCAGCTCTCCCTGTTTCATGGGAAGCTGTTCCCCACTCATGGCACGCGGCGCCCCTGAGCCAGCTGTAGACACCAGCGCGATGTCAGCCTGGGGCTCCTGCTGGGCTGAGTCTGCCCTCAGGCAGGGCTCAGCTCCCCCACGGCATCTCGGTGTCACCTGTGAGCCCCGTGGAGAAGACACCTCTGTGCCCTCTGCGCAGAATTTCACTGCCAGGACAGCAGGAATGCAACCCAAACCTGCCTTCAACCTGCTGGGGTGGGCAACTTCTGCACCAGGGGCTTTCTGGCCATTCTGCTGCTCATGGCCAAGACAATTTCCCTGCCCTTCTGCCAGGGCAATGCTCTGTCCAAGCTCTGGGGCGGTGCCTTCAGTGGTTCCTTCAGTATTGGAACTGGAGTCAGTGAACATGACTGAGCCCTGGTGAGCTCTCAGGATGGCCAGTGACAACTGATCCACCTGGCCCGCCCTGATATTCACCCAAATCCTGCTGGAGCCGATGGACGCAGCAGTCAAGAACAACCCCAGAGCCAGGTAGAACCACTTGCCCTTTCCCAGGACACCGTGGTGGCTCTACCCCACCGTCGTCAGGCATTACAGGTGACCGTGTAGGGCCTCTCACCCAGGAAACCCCACAGCCCCACAGTGCCCCGTAGACAGGTAGACCCAGCAGCCCCATCCCACCAGGAAACCAAATTTCAAGACCAATAAATAATTTCAACATACTTTTGACATAGCAAGATTTTTTTTTTTTGGCATTTAAATTCTTTTGAGTAAATCAAGAATTTTTGGGGTGTTATATTGTATTTGCAGGGATGCCCAACGAAGGCAGCAATGTTGCATTTGACTCCATGTTCTCTGAAGACTAATTTATTACTATATTATATTATATTATATTATATTATACGATACGATACTATACGATACTATAGAATACAGAAGGACACTTACTGAATGTTCAAAAGATAATAATGAAAACTCCTGACTCTTTCCAGAGTCACGACACAGCTTGGCTATAATTGGCCAATGAGTCAAAATAACTCACACCAGAATCCAGTCAATCACCTGTGGGTGAGCAATCTCCAAACACATTCCTCACATGAGCACAACACATGAGAAGCAAACGAGATAAGAATTGTTTTCCTTTTTCTCTGAGGTTTTCAGCTTCCCAGGAGAAAAATCCTGGGCGGAGGGATTTTTTTCAGAGAATGTGAATGCCACAGTGTTAGAGATGAGTAATGAGATGGTTGGCTCTCCCAATTGAAGGGTGAACATGGTTAGTATGTTAAGAGAAGTTGTACAGATTTATAGTTCTGTTATTGCAATGGGGCCCCCCCACCCAGCATTGTTATCCCGGGCTGATCTTGGTAGTCCGGGCATTTGGGGAAGGGCAGATTGTTCCTAAGAGGCACGGCTTAAGAACACCTGCCCTCCAATGCAGTTCCAAGAAAGCAGGGTACACCAACGGACAGTGACCAAGAGGCAACAGACAGCCTTTGGGAGGAGCTAGGGCTGTCTGTTGCAGCAGCAAGGATATAAAAAGGAGAGCAGCCATTGTGTGGATGAGCCAGCCATGTGGTTACCAGCCACGAAGTGGAGGAGGCTCCCAGCACTGTAACTTTTTCCTTATTTAGTCTTTTGTTCTAAGTTTCATTAAGTTTTTAATAGACCTTTCAAAGATTTGAGAAGTGAGTGGTCATTTCTAATGGGGAGAAAAAATTTTAAAAGAAAGCTTGTTTTGATTCTTTTTTTCTTTTAAATGCAGGACATTCCTACCACTCTCACAGTGAACCATGAAATAAACAGGGCAGGAGACTTTTTCTCCTCTTAATGCCTTTATTAAAAGTGATCAGCTTAAGGTTGGGAGGCTGGACGGGTCCACGGCTTCTCTGTCATCGATCCCAGGATGTTTTGGAGGAGGAGGAATGGAGGAATGTGCAGCTTTGTCCAGTAAGGGGCAAAGGTGAGGGTCCTACCCTCACAAGAGCAGTGGGGATATACCCCATGTTACAACTTTTTGGTTTTCTAGTCTTGGGGTCTTGGTTCCAGCTGAGGTCTTTGCTCAGGGTGAGGGGTGACAAAGGTTCTCAGCGTCTCCGCAGGCTCAGTACTTTGCTGCTCACGTCCAGACATAACTTTGATCTCTTAATTCTGTATTGGCTTGTTGTTTTTGGAGTTTTTTTGGTAAGTTTGGTAGGGTGGCTTCCCATGGCATGCTGGTCTCAAGGTTATTTTGCATGCCCTCTGATGCCCCCCCCCCATGTCTCCTCCTTTCACTGTCCAGGGAGAAGGGCTTTTAACTCAGCTTTAGGCAGGGCCATACTGATACAAAAGGAGCAATTAACGAAAGCAACCGGTGATTACAGTAAAAAACAGGTAGAACTCCACCTTGGCAGCAACTGGTGTAACTGCTTCACTCTGCAACCTTTTTTTTTTTTTTTAAATTGGCAGATTTTTTACTTATAACAATCTACAGCCTTTCTCACCACCTGGACACCCACTCCCTCAGTCAACCCACTCCCCCTGGACTCTGCACAACTCCCAACACACCATTTGTCTGGGGGAAGGCACAGACTGTGTAAAGGCAGCAAAGCCCAGACCTGGCCTGACTTCCCTGGACCACTGGAAAGGAGGAAATCCAGATCCATGGACACACACGGACATAGAGCAAAGCTTTGCTCAAAGGGTTTATTGATTCTTGATGATTGATTCTTCAGGGAAAATGGCCCAGGGCTCAAAGAGTTCAGGGGGTTCCTCCAGGGATGATCATCTCCTCATACAACTGAAGAGGAAAAAGGACACTGGTCCTTCAAACCCTAGAAGACAAACCCCAGAAGGTGACCTCTGGAGCCCCCTGGGCCATGGCTAGGCTTTGTCTCAAGCCATGCCCCTGCAGGCACGGCTCACCTAGGCATCCAGAGAGGCAGCCAGGCGCTTCTGCCGCAGGAGAGCCCGCAGCTCTTCAGCCACAGGGGGCTGGGGACAAAGGCAGCGTTAGAGACACACTGGGGGCACTGGGCTGCACTGGGAGGCAGGGGAGAGCAGGGTTCAGTGGGGAAGGGGCTGTGGCAGCAATGGGGTGCAGGAGCTGCTGTGCTGCTGCCCAGAAGCACTGGGCTCCTGGCCAAGAGGCACAGCTGGGGCAGGGGCTGCGTCCTGGCTCATCCAGGGGGTCCTGGGGTGACAGGGATGGGAATGCAGCAGGGCCCTGAGCAAAGGCTTCCCTGGGGAGGAGCCCTGGGGCAGGGCATTGTCTGGGCTGTCAGGAGGGGTGCACTGGGCTGTGCTGGGACACACTGGGATGGCCTGGGCTGTGGTGGCCATGCAAGGGGAGGGTCTGACACCGGCAGAACTCGTGGTACCCACCAGAGGCGTCTCCAGGACCGCGACATTGTCTAAATCCAACTGCAGAGAGACCAGGAGACCTCGCTGGTCACTGGGATGTCCCCGGTGCCAGCAAGGGATGGGGGGACACCACTGCCCCCCAATTCCCTGAGGGGATGCCCTCCAATGCCAGCAGCCCACTCACCTCCCGGAGATCATCTTGGGTTCCTTCCAGGAGTGCCTGGAAAGGAGAACAAAGGCTGGGTCCGGACTGGACCTTGTGGGGCTGGGGTGACACACGGGTGCAGGGAGCAGGGCACAGGCAGAGGGATGGGAATTCAGGGCCTCCAAGGAGATCTGTTTGAGGTGGGGGGAGACCCAAAGACACTGATCTGGGGTCAATTGAGAGTCCAGGGGACAGGGCTGGAGGTGTGGAAGGAGCAGGGTGTGAGGTACAGGGGAGGAGAAAGGAATTGAGGTGTAGGGACATGGGAGTGCAAGGGAGGGGCTTGGTGGGGACAGAAGAATGAGGACAGGTGGGGACAAAACCAACAGGACTGGGAGATGGTGTGGGAGTGGGGGCTGAGTCAGGGAATTGTACAGGGGGACCCCTCTGCAGTGGCCAGGAAGAAAGGCAAAGGATTGAGGGGGGACTTTAAAGGAAAGGCCTCAGGAATGGTGAGTGGGAGGGCACCTGGGGACCCTGAATGGGACACAGAGCAGGGACCAGAAGGGTGGGATGGGAGGCCAGAAAGGGCAGGATGTGGGGACAGCGTTTGGCGGGTGCCTCACCTTGGCCTGTGCCGGGGGGCACAGCAGGATGGAGAAGAGCAGGGCCACGCTGAGCACAGCCACCTTCATCTTCCTCTGGCTCTGGGCAGCACTGCCTGAGGCTGCAGCAGGTGAGGAGCACCTTTATCCCTGCCGGGACTCCTCCCTGCACCCTCCCTGCCAGCCCCCAGGCCAAAGCCCGGCTTGGCACAGCCCCCAGCCCTGGCCACAAGCCCAGCCCTGGCACAGATTCCATCCCACCCCACCTGTGGCATGGATCCAGCCCCCTTGCCCGGCATCCCTCCAGCTTCCTGCACGGGGCAGCTGCCTCTGGAAGGGCCCAGGAACCTGGGGGGCCAAGGGGGGCAGGCAGGGAGCCAAAGGCGCCTGGGGACCCTGTGGGGACAACCCCCAGTCCAACACAATCCATCCTCCAACAGCCCCCAGTGCCAGATCCCCCATCTCCTGCTGCCCCTCCCCTCCCAGAACTTTCCGTGTGGGACACCCCAGAGCTTAGCCCGGCCCCAAACCCAGCATGTGGGAGAACAAGGGGAACAAGGGACATGTGATCAGGTGGCTGATTGGCATCTCAGGCACTGCAGACACTGGGGAGCACTGGGCAATGCTGATCACCTGCAGACAAGGCTGAGGGCTGGGGAATGGCTCAGCAGTGACAATTCCCACATTCACACAACCCGATATCCCTTTCCCTGCAGACGCCAAACCCGACCAAGCTCCATGCCCAGAGCATTGTCCAGAGGGGAATATGCCCTGCCCTGCACTTCATCCTGTCACACCTGCAGCCACGGAGCCCTCCCAGAGCACCTGGGTCATGGCCCTGGCTCTGGGCCCAGGCCAACACTGGCCCTGAGCAGGATGTGCCCATCCCAGGCACATGGGGAAGTGGGCACCTGTCCCCAGGCAGCCACTCAGAGCTAGTTGGGGTAACAGAGGTGCCCTGTGAGGAGGAGGGGTGTTGGTGCCCTGCCAGCATCTCTGACAAGCCCTGTTTACCCAGGCCCTGAGGCACCAGGAGGACATTCAGACATCTTGGGCTTTCAGGAAGGAAAATCCACAGTGAAGTGGTTCCTGAGAGCTGTCTATGGCTGTGATTCCTGTTTGACATTCCAGGGCATTAGTGAAGAGTTCTGCACATCTCCTTCCCCAGGGGCAATGTGGATCCATCAGGGAAGTGTTATGACCCAGCTGGGAAAACATTTCAGGCCACTGCCTTGACTATATTTGCTCTGGAACTCACCCAAGGAGGAAGATTTTCCTTGGGAGTTTTGCTGCTTTGTGTCCTTGGAGGAGACACCAGAGTGTCCTCCTGGGGGATTCTTTGACCGGATGGACAAGAGTTGTGACATCATTGGTGGGCTGAGGTCATTTTGGAGAGAAATTGAGGAAGTGTCTGCAGGGCCCTAAATAGTGAATGAATGGATGAAGGAGATTCTCACTGTCCTGACCCACTATCCAGCAAACCCACAGCCAAGGGAAGAGGCCTGGTGGAATCAGGGGGAAGCAGACCTTGTTGAGCCTGGCGCGCACTGGGCAGTGTGGGGTGATCCCCTGCTGGTGTCCCAGCTGTCAGTGCAATACCACTGCTCTGATGGACTGGGCCCTTCAGAAACAAAAGAAGTGATCAAGCCCAGGGGAGGAGGGGATCTGGTCGCACTTCTCTTCTCTGGGAGTTTCTCTCCGAGGGGGGACATTCAATGAGAATGGGGATGTGGTAAAGGACAGGGTGAGGGCAGCTGCTCCCTCTCTCTCTGGGCTGTGGAGGAGGACACTGGGAGCTGCTGCTTGGGAAAAGGAATTGGTTGCTGCAGGTGGCCAGAGCAGCTTCCCCAGGCAGGTGCTGTCAGGTGCCTGCAGCACCAAAAGCGTCTCCACTTGGGGCTGCCTTGACAACTCCCTCAGCCCAGCAGACCATGAGCCCGGATGGTGCAATCAAAGCCTCAGCAGAGGGACGAGAAGACTCCTCACACAGCAGATCCAGCCGGGTTTATTAAGGGAAAATCCAAGGGTCCAGGTGAAGTGAGGGTGCAGATGGAAACAGGAGCAAGCAGGAACACAACCTCTGCTGAAGGGAACCAGAGGCGAAGAGCCAGGAGCAGGACTGGGGCCAGGGTATATAACTGGAGGAAGGCAGGAGGGGTCAGGGTACAAGTGATCCAATGGAGAAGGGAGCCAGGGCTGGAGATAAGGTGTGGTGACACGGGATGCACCAATGGGGGAGCAGCAATTTTTTTGGAAAAAGAAGACAAAACGCAGCAATTTCCTGGTGCCAAGACTGTCACCACCCAGACCTGGTATTTGATGGCACTGCCCATGCCCAGATCTGGACATTACCCTGTGCCACCACAGCCCAAATGCAGCAATCTGCTGGCAAAGAAAGCCAAACCAGGTAAATACCTGGTGCCTACACCAGCCCAATCTTATGTTTGCTGGCACCGCCAGTGCCCAGATCTGGAATTTTTCAGATGCCTGCACAGCATAATTCTAGCAGTTTGCTGGCACACAAAGTTAACATTTGGCAATTTCCAAGTGGCAGCACATTCCCTGCCAAGATCTGGTGTGCGCTGGTGTTGAAGATTGCAATGCAAGGTGTTTTTAATTACCATCTGTATGGCAGACTATCTTTTGTCAAGTGGGCAGTTTGCTTAATCTCTCTCTTTGAGTGACCACATTCACACCTCCCTCGGGAGGGGACATCTGCTGATAACAGACTATTGAATGTCACTGCATGACTGATAAGAACTATAACATCCCATTGTGAGATGCTCCGCCCAGAGGGAGGAGCCAAGAATTGCTACCCAGATATACTCCAGAGGTTTTTAAGATACCAGTGATAGTGGAACCCTGGAAAAAGTTAAAGATAGAATCTAAAATGTTAGGCTTTGTGCTTTCCCAGATCAACTGCACCTGCGTAAGCAGTATGATAAATTATATAATTGTTAGATGTGATGATTGTTTAGTAATTAAATGTATTTATTATATAACCATAAGAAGAATAGTGAGAAAGTATGTTGGAAATTCAGAGAGGGGCTAAATTTATGTATACAATAGAACAGTATAAGTTTAATAATTTACATGAAAGTAACGATAGAGTATAAAACATGATCATTTCGGATGTATGGTCGGAGTCAGATTTGGGTTGAATATATCCCGAGCCCTGGAGCTCTTAATATAAAGCACCGCATATAATCCCCCTTGATTATGTGTTTTTGAACGCTAACACCAGCACGGCTTTCTCCACGGAATTCCCCAGAGGAACACCAGCTGTCTCTTCTCCCACTGGATCTTCAGAGGAAGAATACATCCTTCTCTACAGATACCCCCCGCCTCCAGCAGAACCACATCTGACGCTTCAGGAGGGCTGCAGCCACATTTCCAACTGGACTGCCACCAACACCCTGACCCACAGGGTGTCAGGTTGGGTTCTGACTCTGTCAGTGTTGTTCTAGTGTACTGCATTGTTTATTTTATCCTTTATTTTTTTTTCCCCTATTAAAGAACTGTTATTTCCTGCTCCCATATTTTTGCCTGAGAGCCCCTTATTTAAAATTTATAGCAATGCCGAGGGGTGGGGAGGGTTTACATTCTCCATTTCAGGGGAGGTTCCTGCCTTCCTTAGCAGACTCCTGTCTTTCCAAACCAAGACAGATTTTGGCGCCTAACATGCAGCTAGAGGGCACAGAAACAAAAAGGGAAAAACAGTTCTTGAATAATCTAATTTTTTGTATGTGTGCCGCTATAGAAACCTCATTAAGCGACACCATGTGGTCCAGCTTGCCCTGGTTTGGGTGGCACCTGATCATGGCTGTATTTCTCCCATTTGTAGGCCCTTATCTAAGCATGGGTCCTATAACCAAGGCTACTGTGGCTGTTATCCAGTATGTTTTATGGGTGAATAAGGTGAGGAATTCATGGATTTTTAACTTCCTCTGGAAAGCAGGCACACAGATTCACAGCTATCACACACTAACTGTATGTTTTTAGGGTTACTTTAATAATGGCACTTGCTGTAAGGAAATGACACCAGGCAAAATCTTCTTCCAAGCATTTAGCCATCTCTTTGGGTCCGCCCCGCCAGTTTTTGAAGGTTTCAGTTCCACTCTAAATATTAATGATATCATACAGTGGCTGGTGTTGCTGATAGGCCTGCTCTATTTAGCATTTAGAGAGAAGGGGTGACTAACCTGGATAACCACCCTGACACCAACCCCAGAATCCAATACGCCACCAGAGTCAAGGGATGCTGCTGCCCCAGAGCCTGACCCTACCCCACATCCCACCCCAGATGTGAACTACCCAGATTGGCTGGGGGTCTGGTGAAGGAGATACGTGAGATGGGCTGGATGCTGAAGGAATACACTTCCCCAGCTGGTGAGAAGCCCTGCCTCTGCCGTGAAGAGAGAAAGTGTAATAGTGCAGCAGTGGAACCCACAGATGTTACAACTGTCCAGGTTCCAGCTGAATTGCAAAGGCAGTCACAGCCAGCAGCAGTTGCCCCTCTAGAAACAAGGAGATCTAAGATGAAAGCAGAGCACCCAGATAGGGGAGGGCCCTCACAACCTACAGGGGAGCCAGAGGTTGCGATCGTCACCGAGTCCGTGATGTACAAAAGTCTCCGTAATCTGCGCAAAGACATTGTACGATGGGGACGTGAGGCTTATACAACCTGGCTGCTTTGCGTCTGAGATCTTATGAGTACAAGCGTCCAGCTGGATGGTGGTGAGGCAAGGAATTTGGGACCCTTGACCCACGACTCAGGTATCAATCAGATTGTTGTAAAGGAGCCAGGGTCTCTTTCCCTCTGGGAGCGGCTTTTAATGAGTGTCAGAGAGAGGTTTGTCCACAGGGAGAGAATGCAGGACCAGCACCATAGAATGTGCTGGAAGACCCTTGAGGAAGGGATTCAACAGCTGAGAGAAGTGGCAGAATTAGAGGTACTCTTTGGGAGGGATGGACAGCATGATAATGACCCTGACGAAGTCAGGTGCACAGGGCAAATGTTGTGGAGCCTGGCAAATCTGGGGCCATACCAATACACCACCTTTATTGCAACAATTAATGCTGATAACAACCAAGAGGCAGTGGGTTCTGTAGCCAACAAGCTTAAGAATTATGAAAGTATGATCAGTGGACTGATGCAGGCTCATGTCTCTTCTGGGATTAAGGACCTCAAAGAGGAGATGAGGGACGTGGTGAGGGGAGAGGTGAGGAGGAACAGTTCCCACATTGCAGCACTCTGAGTCACAGGCCCCAGAGTCAGAGCCCAACGTTCCCCAGCTAGAGAGAGGGGGGGGTACACCCCACGGGCTGACCTGTGTTTTTTTCTGCGTGACCACGGGGAAGACATGGGAAGGTGGGATGGAAAACGCACTTCTGTCCTGGCAGCACGAGTGCGTCAGCTCAAGGAGGGAAACACAAATCAAGGGAACTCCAGTAAAGTGAAGGTAGCCTCAACCTCCCATGACCGAGCTGCTGAGTATGATCTGTCAGGACCCCTGGAAGGTACCTCTGCCATAAATACCCAGGGTTTGAGGGGCCCTGCCTCCAGCCAGGGAGAGGCACCAGAAAACTGGATTTTCTGGACGGTGTGGATCCGATGGCCTGGCACATCAGAACCACAAAAGTAAGATGCTTTATTGATGCTGGTGCTCAGTGTACCCTGATACCATCGAGACATGTGGGGGCAGAACCTGTTTCCATTGCCAGGGTGACGGGGGGAACACAGCAAAAAGCAGAATGCAGGCCTCAGTTTGCTTTCACCTGGAGGGGCGTGCAGTATACCTGGAACCGACTACCACAGGGGTGGAAGCACAGCCCCACCATCTGCCATGGACTGATCCAGGCTGCACTGGAAAAGGGTGAGGCTCCAGAACATTTGCAGTATATTGATGACATCATTGTGTGGGGGAACACAGCAATGGAAGTATTTGAGAAAGGAGAGAGGATCATCAGGATTCTGCTAGAAGCCAGCTTTGCTATCAAGAAGAGCAAAGTCAAGGGACGTGCCTGAGAGATCCAGTTTCTGGGAGTGAAGTGGCAAGACGGACGGTGTCAGATTCCCACAGAGGTCATCAACAAAATCACCGCGATGTCTCCACCAACTAGCAAGATGGAAACACAAGCTTTCCTGGGTGCCATAGGTTTTGGGGAATGCACATTCCTGAATAAAGTAAGATTGTGAGCCCTCTTTACCTGCAAGAAGAACGAGTTCCACTGGGGTCCTGAACAGCAACAAGCCTTTGCCCAGATCAAGCAGGAGATCGCTCATGTGATTGCCCTTGACCCAGTCAGGACAGGACCAGAGGTGAAGAATGTGCTCTACTCTGCAGCCGGGAACCATGGCTTGTCCTGGAGCCTTTGGCAGAAAGTGCCTGGGGAGACTCGAGGCCAACAACTGGGATTTTGGAGTCAAAGCTACAGAGGCTCTGAAGCCAATTACACTCCCACAGAGAAGGAAATCTTGGAGTCCAGGCTGCCTCAGAGGTGATTGGTACAGAAGCACAACTCCCCCTGGCACCCTGACTACCGGTGCTGGGGTGGAAGTTTAAAGGAAAGGTTCCCACTATCGACCACACCACTGACACTACATGGCGTAAATGGATTGCTCTTATTACACAGCATGCCAATATTGGAAACCTGAATCGCCCTGGGATTCTGGAGATAATTACAAACTGGCCGGAAGGTGAGAACTTTGGTCTTGCTAATGAAGAGGAACAAAAACCAGTGACACGTGCTGAAGAGGTTCCTCCATACAACCAACTGCCCCCAGAGGAAACACGCTACGCTCTTTTCACTGACGGCTCCTGTCGCATTGTAGGGATGAACTGGAAGTGGAAAGCAGCCGTATGGAGCCCCACACGACAAGTCGCAGAAGCCACTGAAAGAAAAAGCAGATCAAGCCAACTTGCTGAACTCAAAGCTGTTCAACTGGCCCTAAACATTGCTAAGAAAGAGAAGTAGCCAAAGCTCTACTTTTATACTGATTCATAGATAGTAGCCAATTCTCTGTGGGGATGGCTGGAGAGGCAGAAAGAGTCCAACTGGCAGTGTAGAGGAAAACCAATTTGGGCTGCTGATGAGTGGAAAGACATCGCTACCAGGGTAGGGAGGCTACCTGTGAAGGTCCGCCATGTCGATGCCCATGTCCCCAAGAGCAGGGCCAATGAGGAACACCAAAACAATGAGCAAGTAGACCAAGCTGCAAAGATAGAGGTGTCAAAGATAGACTTAGATTGGTAATGTAAGAGGGAGTTATTCCTAGCTCGATGGGCCCGTAATGCCTCAGGCCATCAGGGCAGAGATGCCACCTATAAGTGGGCACAAGACCGAGGGGTGGATTTAACCATGGACAGTGTTTCTCAGGTTATCCATGACTGTGAGACGTGTGCTGCCATCAAGCAGGCCAAGGGAGTGAAGCCCCTGTGGTACGGTGGTCAAAGTACAAGTATGGGGAGGCCTGGCAGATTGACTACATCACACTGCCCCAGACACGCCAGGGCAAGCGCTACGTGCTGACCATGGTGGAGGCCACCACTGGATGGTTGGAGACCTAACCTGTGCCTCATGCCACTGCCCCTCACACCATCCTGGGCCTGGAAAAGTAAATCCTGTGGAGACATGGTTTGGGAGGATCGTCGTCCATTTGTCCAGGTGCCCACAGGGTTGGGTTTCTTACCTAGGTACAGGCAGTCATTTGGTGACAGGGGAACGCCCACCAGGCATGTTGAGAGCAGATCATCTACGCTTCCCATGGCCATGCAAAGATTGTCTGGCTTTAATGACTTTGCCAAAGTGACCCAGATGTTTTGTTTTGGCTGAGGGATGATCCAGCTGGTGGTCACTTGCATACAGATGAGGGCGCTGATAAAGACGATGGCAATGGTGGCACTGTCACTGCTGCGGGGTGCCCTGGAGGGTATCGCAGGAAGAATCATACTTCTTCTTTCCATAGAAAGGAGAAAGCTAAGGTAGTTTTCACTTGTGGATGGTAAAAGCACACATTAGTTGACTTATTTTAAGACATTCTTAAATATTTTTAAGTTCTCCCTATAGCCCTTAGCAACTCCTCCCTGTCACTCCCTTCACTTTCCTAAGGAAACTTTGAGGGAGGGGAAAAAGGAGTAGTTTCAAGACGGGAAGGAGGGAGGGGTAGGGATAAAGGGTCACTGGTAGAGGGATGGAAAAGGGAGGGGTGTGTCTGCATTTGAGATTGACATGGACGTTATCAGTGGGATATATCTACATGTGATGAGTGTCCTTGCCACAGTGTTTGGATATGTGAATTTCTTTTTTCTTCATCTCCAAGAGAAAACTGCTTCTGTGGCATGGTGGGAGAGAGAGCTGACTTCCTGTTCATTCAAAGAGTCGTCTTCAGATCTGTGGTCTATGTAGGGACTGATAAATCTTCTGGGAATCCACCGGGGTCCTGTATCTGTAGAAACACAAGCATATTCTGTCCCCCACATAATGAGAGGGTATGGCCCTTCAACAGTTTTAGATTAATGATTCTGATCAAGTACTGGTGGTCTTTCTTTGAGGTGTGTGTACATGTTGTTATGGAAGTGCCTTAAGACAGGGGGGTTTGGTTCGTTTTGAGAGCAATTCTTGAAATATATATGATATTAGAATTAATGAAATTCAAATAATGTAAAGTACTTTGCACAGTCTCTCTTGTATAGAGAGATCCAGGGGCTATGTACAAATCACAAACGGGACAGGACTGCTGTGGAACGTGCCTTGAGCTGTTTTATTTTTCAGCATCAATCTCATTACATGGTTATGACAATGGGAAGATGCCAGCAGCTCACATCCCAAGCAGACCAAGAACTTAATGTTATAACCTACTTTATAAGTTTTTTGACCAATCACACAAAGCCAAAGCACATTGACAGCAGTTCTATCCAACCACTATAAGCACAAGTACTTTTGGGTAAAACAATCCTTGCCTATTTCGAATACAATACCTGCTTGTGAGCCTTAAAACACAATGCACAGAGCTCCAATTTTAAGCTTCAAACTTCCTAATATCTTGCTAGATAAACTTTTCTGTAGCTTAGGGAGTTTTTCTAGACAAGTGTTAATACACAGACCATTGTTCTATTCGTCCTTGCTGTTGTGGTGTGTTTTTAGCTTCCGGGTCCCTTCCTCAGGTGTGCCAATATTCCCTTCTCCCTTCCCCCTCGCCCCTTGCTGAGTGTGCCCTGTCAATCAGGCTTAACATCCCAGCAAGGCGTCGTGTGGTTGGTCACATTCAAAAGATGCTCCTCAGGCCTGGGGGACATTGGCCCGTATAGGTGTCCCTAGTCCCTTGAGACCCTGCCCCTTTCACCTGGTTGGTGGCTCACCTGTCCCCTCCCCTTCCCCTGTCCCTGAGCTTAAAAGGTTAATCCGGCGTCCGGGATTCTGGTGGAGCAGTTGCCCCGGTTCAGACCTCTGTAACCATGGAATAAACATCTGGAAACCCTCCAGCAGAATCCTCTCCTTTCTCTCTTCACCATCGCCAGAAGCTCTCTCTCCTGAGGTAAACGGAGTTCCTGACAAGCCTGGACTTGTTTCGTGTCCTGCTGCAATCTCCAGCAGCCAAGGTATCTCTGGGGTAAAGCACCACAGTGCCGCCTTTGGCTCAGCAGCGAGGGTCACACTGACCCAGGCACCATCTAACTGGTAATATTGGGATTCTTATTCCAATATTTTGGCGTCCCTGGGTGGGTGAAGCCACTCCGCAGCCCAAGAATGGACTCGCAGTACCTCAGAAAAGCTTCTGGCAGCCGGGCATCCAGCTGGAAGGGCTTTGGTTGCATCGCCCTCAGCTAGAGACTTTGGGAATATTCCCAGAAGAAGTTTCGTGGACTGTTCGGCGCCTCTGGAAAGCCCAGCTCCATTGTGGTGAGCAGATTTTCCAGAGGAAGAAGAGGGTAGCCTCTCTTGCCCAGAGAGAGGTCCTTTTCCGGTGAGGAGACCTGCCTGTACCCAGCCACCTACAGCTTCCATTTCACGTGAGTATCTCTGCTTTCGGTAGAGCAGAAGCTCAAAAAAACAGACTCTTCCGTGAGTTCTGTTCCTTTTTACCTTTGCATTTTTGGCTGCGCAGCCCCACAGACGGGAGCGTTCTAGCTTTAGCTTTCTGCCGCGTGTTTCACTGTCTTTTGGAATTCGCGCCGGAGCGGGATCGCTCTCTGCCCTTCCCCCCCGGCTCGGCAGCGTGCTCGGCTCTCTACACGTGGTCGGGAGACTCTCTCTCTTTCTCTGTGCGGCGGAGGGGGGGGCTCTCTTTCCACGTGGCCGGGGGATCTCTCTCGGTGCGGGGTCGGGAGTGTTCTCTGCACACGCGGCGCGGCGGGTGGCCCCAGTTTCGGCTTGCCACGTGGAGTGGCTGCTCTCTCTGCTCCACGGGGGGGGGCTGCATTCCACCACGGGGGAGGCTTTGTTCCTGCCTCGGTTTGGCGGGGCGTGCCCTGCTGCTGCTGCCCGGGAATTTTAAAAGCAGTATATACAGCTGCATTGTGAAGCTTTTGCCAGCTTGCTATCGCTTTCTATCTGTGGTTTTTTTTTAGAAATTGGTAGCTGATTTTAGCTTTGTTTTTGGTCAGGCGGGATTAAGTACTTTGCTTTTTACATCTAACATGGGTTCCAAACTTAGCATTGTACAAAAAGGAGTGTATTATAATATTGTTAGCATTTTAGTCAATGGTAATGTGAAATTCTCTAAAGGAAAATTGAAACCGTTTATAAGATGGCTTTTTCTGCAGTTCCCAAACATTTCCCCTGAAGAAATCCACAATATTCAATTCTGGGATAAAGTTGGGAATGAATTGATAACCTTAGGACAATCTGGCAAATCACCCTCAGCTAAATTTGTGTTCTGGAGTTTACAAATTCGAACAGCATTGCTCAAACAAAAGGAAATGGAGAAAAAGCCAAATGTAAAGCCATGTACCTCTGTTCTCCCTGTTTCTCCCTCTCCTAGCTCTAAAACCCCTAAACCTCTTTCCCCAAAACTTGGTATTTTAAAGAGAGCACACTCATTGGGAAGTCGGCTCCCAGAGTGTGCAAGAATACCTGAGTTGTTTTGTTCACAAAGCCCTGGCCAGGCTGTGTGGCTTTCCCAATCCCCTGTGTCCCCTGCTCTGAAACCCAGAGCACGTGTTAGCTTTCCGGAGAGCAGTGATGCCCAAAATGGCCCCCAGTCCCTAGGGGGTCCACAAAATGATGGATGCCATGTGGCATCTTCCCAAACCTGGTCTTCTTCTTCCCAAAATTCTCTTAAGCATCCAAAATTCCCGCCCATCCCCCTCTCCTCCTGTTCCTCGTGACCCCTTCCCCCTTCCCCCCCCTTTCCTGCAGTACCCTCAGCTCCACCCCACTACTCCTCCCAGGGGGCGTCTACAGACGTGATGTCACCAGGCGTCCCCGCCCCTGCCAGCCCCTTGTCCCCGCCCCCTGTTCCCACGGTTTCCCCGCCCCTTGCCGGCTCCCTGTCCCCGCCCCCTCCCCGGGTTCCCATGGTGGGGACACACCCACTGCCTGTCCCCAAACCTGTAGCTGTGATCCCAATGCTTCTGATTCCAGGGATACAGAGCAGGGGACAGCAGACCCAATGCATAGTCCCATGTTGTCACTAGCTCCTGTTACGTTTCAGCCTGCAGCTCAAGCCGGGGCAGCTCCAACTGCTAATTGGAGTTCCTTTGGACGACAATTGATTAAAGAGATCTGTAAATCTCATAAGGAATATGGTCCACACAGTCCATATTTCCGTGGCCTTTTAAATTCTGAATTGAGTAGGACTGTGGTAGTCCCACATGATTTAAAACAGCTTTTTTCCTGCCTCATGACCTCCACGGAATTCAAATTATGGGAATCAGCATTGAAACAACTGCTAAAAGATGCTCTCCCAAGCTTACAGGCTGATCCAAACACAGCAAAAGACAACAGTGGTAACCCTATCACCATTGAGCACCTCTGTGGTGAGGGTCAATGGTCTTCACCCTCTATCCAAGCTACTGCAATTCCTGCAGAAACACTCGAGAAGGTAAAAGAAGCAGCTGAAAAAGCATTCTTTTCCCTCCAACCTGAGGGGCCTTTGGAGCCCTATAGTAAAGTTAAACAGTTACCATCAGAGCCCTTTTTGAAATTTGTAGAACGGCTAACTAGAGCCATTCAAATACAGGTTAAAAAAAGAAAATGCTAGGGAAGCAATTTTAGAGGAAATAGCGTTTACAAATGCAAATGAACAGTGTCGAGTGGCAATCCTGAGCCTTCCTATAGAACCTCCCCCTATATTAAAAGATATGCTTCTAGTCTGTAACAGGAAAATGCCTCTGATGACTGTGGCTGACGACACCAGACCAAGGCTGCTGCCAAGACCACCTCAGCGTGTTGCTGTTGCCAGCCCTGCACCTTCTCCCTCAGCACAGCAGTACCCTGGGCAGCAGCGGTTGAGCCCACTAAACCATGCCTGCTTTGTAATAACCTAGGACACTGGAGTAACCAGTACCCCCTGAAAAGGGAATTTGATGAATTTAGAAATGGCAGGAGAGAAGAACTACAAGCCCTCCCTGGGAGTCAACAACAAAAAAACTGAAAATAAAGCGCCAGCCTGCCAGGCGTGCAGACATAAAAAGAGCAGGCCAAGAGAATAAGGGTAGCAAAACAAATCAAGTGCGCGATAATATTAACATTTGTGTAAGTGAAGCAGGTGCTTCAAAGACCAAGTCTGCTAGTCCACTGTTGAAGGTGAAACAAAATAACCTTTGTTATGATTTAAGTGATCCTGTATTAACCTCATCTTCTGTCAATGAGCCTTACAGGTTGCAGCTGACAGAGTCACTCCACCTGAAGGACACTGACTGGCATTTTGTCTCTGTAAATCCTGAACAGAAGGGTACTTGGAACCGAATTCGTTGTAAGTACATCGTCATTGGGGACACCAAACACACACCACAAGAGATCGAAATTGCTCCGGGAATGACAACATCAGATCCCAAGCAATTTGTTCTCGGCCTGCACTGTTTCCACCCACCCCTGTTTCTTCCCAAGGGACAAATTGTTGCTCAAGCTATCCCTGTGCCATCTTTACCTGAAAATATCGAAAAACAAGGGCCCACAGTTGCCCGGGTCCAAAGTATTGGGAAAGAGAACCCCAAATTGTGGTGCAATGTCAGTGGAGGTGGGGAGTCTAAACACATTGAGATGCTTGTAGACACAGGTGCAGACTGCACAGTGATTCCAGTACAAGACTGGCCAGCACATTGGCCTTTGCAAAATGTTGCTGGTCACCTTCGAGGTGTAGGAGGTCTGCAATTGGCAAGACAATCCAAAAGCATTATTCAATTTGAGGGTCCAAACGGACAATTGGCTAATATCCGTCCATTTGTGTTAGATTATTCAGAACCTTTGTTAGGGAGAGATTTAATGGCCCAGTGGGGTGTCACAATTGATATTCCAGACTCTCCACAGCATTTTTGTGCAGCAGTCATTGAACAACAGCGCCCCACCCAAAAACTGAAGTGGAAAACAGACAAACCAGTTGATGTGAAACAGTGGCCACTCAGTAAACAAAAAATAAAGGTGCTTGAGGAACTAGTAGGAGGGCAACTAAGAAAGGGCCACATTGTGGAGACCATGTCCCCATGGAACTCTCCAGTGTTTGTCATCCAAAAAGCTGACAAAAAGAGGTGGCGACTCCTCTGTGACTTCATACTAATTAATAATATAATTGAAGATATGCGTTCTCCTCAACTGTGGGATCTCAGCACCTCAGGACTGAGGTGCCGAGTCACCGAGACCACCCTTGGGGGGCTCGGGAGTCCTGGAATGTTGCCAGAAGTGTCTGATGGCTGGACTTTGATCCTACACAGGAGACGACACCTGTATGAGGATAGGAGGATTTCACCGGGGTGAATGTTGAAGGGATAAGTTAATTAGAGAGTGAAACACAGGGTTTAGGATTTTTGTACAGGGGGTTTAGAGAAGTAAGATGGAGGAATTGGGGCGTGTCCTGTCCTTCTTCTTCTTCTTCTTCTCCTCCATCTTCTGTGGTGGTGGTGGCACTTTGGGATTGGTCATTACTAAAAGTCCACCGGGCAATAAGAATAAATGGTATTGGGGAAAAATGATAAATATTGTATACGTAACTTTGAGTATAAAGATAGGTGACCGCCCCGGGGGGCAGGTAGTGTGCTCATGGCTGGCTGCTGAGCTAACCTCTGTTGGGCCGAGAGAAAATCTTTTAGATAAACAATTATTAAACACCGAGACCAAGAAAAGGTTTTAAGCCTCTTCTCGTCCTTGAAGCGCGGGCTGCCCAAGGCCACCCAGGCCTTTCCAGGCTATCTAAACAGCCAGGATTCGGACACCCAACCTGGTATGCCATCCCCAATAATGCTTCCCCAAGATTGGAAATTAGCTGTTATTGATATTAAAGATTGTTTTTTCCAAATCCCATTGCACCCTGACGATGCACCGCGTTTTGCATTCTCAGTCCTTCTATCAATTTAGAAGCTCCTATGAAAAGGTACCATTGGACCGTTCTTCCTCAGGGATTAAAGGTATCTCCAGCTATCTGCCAGTGGTATGTCTCTTCCCTGCTTTCCCAGTTCGTGCAGCCGCAGAGAAGGCCATCATTTATCATTATATGGATGATATCCTTGTGTGTGCCCCCAATGATGATTTACTCACACATGCGCTTGACCTAACGATCGATGCATTGATTGTTGCAGGGTTCGAGCTCCAAGAATAGAAAATTCAAAAGATGCCACCTTGGAAGTATTTGGGCTTAGAAATTGGAAATAGGACCATTGTTCCTCAAAAACTAGAAATCAATCCAAAGATCAAGACTCTTGCGGATGTCCACAAGTTGTGTGGGTCTTTGAATTGGGTAAGACCATGGCTTGGTCTGACTAATGAAGACCTTGCCCCTCTTTTCAATTTATTGAAAGGGGGAGAGGACCCAGGTGCTCCTAGGTCTATTACCCCAGAGGCACGGAAAGCTCTAGAAAAGGTTCAGATTGCAATGTCCACAAGACAGGCCCACCGATGCCGGCCTGACCTGCCATTCAAATTTATCATCCTAGGTAAGTTGCCACACCTCCATGGAATTATTTTCCAGTGGGAGAAGAAACAAACACCTAAGGCAAAGGACACACCAAAAAAGGACCGGACCAGAGGGACTCTCTCTTGATCATAGAATGGGTTTTCCTCTGTCACAAAAGGTCCAAGAGACTGACAAAGCCTCAGGAGCTGTTAGCGGAACTGATCCGGAAAGCAAGGGCCCAGATCAGGGAGTTAGCAGGATGTGATTTTAAGTGCGTTCACATCCCAGTTGAGTTAAAATCAGGTCAAAATACTATGAAAATACTGGAACAATTGTTTCAAGAAAATGAAGTGTTGCAGTTTGCTCTGGATTCCTACTCAGGACAAATTTCGGTAGCGTGGCCCGCTCACAAATTGTTTGAACAAGATGTTCAATTTACTTTAAAATAAAGAACTGCTCTAAGGAGGAGACCTTTAAAAAGGGCTCTAAATGTCTTTACAGATGCGTCCAGGAGGTCCCACAAGTCCGTTATGACTTGGAAGGATCCTCAAACCCAGCAGTGAGAGACGGACATTGCTGAGGTGGAAGGTTCACCTCAGGTTGCTGAATTGGCTGCAGTTGTTAGGGCT
Source organism: Zonotrichia leucophrys gambelii (assembly GCF_028769735.1). Classification (NCBI taxonomy): domain Eukaryota; kingdom Metazoa; phylum Chordata; class Aves; order Passeriformes; family Passerellidae; genus Zonotrichia; species Zonotrichia leucophrys. Next base: position 73,951 of record NW_026992352.1, on the reverse strand, counting down.
TTTGAAAGGTTCTCAGAACCATTTAATCTGATTACAGACTCTGCATACGTGGCAGGAGTAGTATCCAGAGCAGATCAAGCAATACTGCAAGATGTATCTAACATCGCACTTTTTGAATTGCTCTCAAAACTGGTAAAGTTAGTCACTCACCGAGAGCAACCCTTTTATGTGATGCATGTCAGGTCACACACTGACTTGCCAGGGTTTATCGCTGAAGGCAATAGAAGGGCAGATGCTCTTGCTGCACCTGCAGTGATCGCCACTCTCCCAAATGTTTTTGAACAGGCAAAAATCAGCCATCAGCTTTTCCACCAAAATGCACCTGGCCTGGTTCGCCAGTTTAACATCACTCGAGAACAGGCCAAAGCGATTGTGGCCACGTGCCCAAATTGCCAACAACATGCACTCCCTACAGTGAGTACGGGAGCAAACCCAAGGGGACTGAACAGTTGTGAACTGTGGCAAACAGATGTAACACACATACAAGCTTTTGGACGGCAGAAATATGTTCATGTTAGTGTAGATACCTTTTCTGGAGCGGTCTATGCTTCTGCCCACACAGGAGAATCATCTATTGATGCTATTAAGCACCTCTTACAGGCTTTTTCTTTCATGGGCATCCCCAAGGAGCTGAAAACTGATAATGGGCCTGCTTATAAATCCAAGGAATTCGAGAGCTTCCTGCAGCAATGGGGAGTAGAGCATAAAACTGGCATCCCCTACTCCCCTACAGGTCAAGCCATTGTAGAAAGAACTCACTGTGATATTAAAAGGGTCCTGGACCAGCAACAACAGGTTCTGAAGGTAGAACCTCCCCACATCCGGTTATCCAGGGCACTATTCACAATCAATTTTCTGAATTGTTCTTTTGACAGCCTGAACCCACCCATCCTACGCCACTTTGGGGGGAGCAGTCACAGGTTGATAAAAGAAAAACCTCCGGTTTTAGTAAAGGACCCTGAGACTTGGAAAATGGTGGGACCTTACAAATTGGTTACTTGGGGACGTGGATACGCCTGTGTGTCCACCCTCTCTGGTTTAAGGTGGGTTCCTTCCAAATGGGTAAAGCCCTATGTTCCCAAAGTCTCAGAGAAATCTGCAGAAGCACCCCAGGTTGCTCACGCTGCCTGGAGAAGAAAATGCCGCACGCGTTCTCTGGAGGACATTCCATTTAAGCCTCCTATCTGGAATAGCTTGTAATATATGTTTGTCTCAAGTTCCTTGTACCAGTTTAGATCCCACTGTTCGTGTGAAGCCTTGAGATGCCATGAGACCGAGCCTGCTACTCATTCTACTCGTGATCATCCCACCTGCGATCTCCTACCGCAGCCCAAACCACATACGGACTACCTTGGCAAAGGCTCTCAGACATCAACAGAGAAACTGACAACGGGCTGAATGGACTGTTCAAAGGCTGGGGACTCGCGGGCTAGTTGGGATCTATTCTGAAAACTGTTTTTAGTGCTGTTTATTTTAGTTATAGTTATTGTAGTTGTTAGCATTGTTTTTGGAGTAATCAGACGCATGGTTCTCAAGTTAATCTCAAGCTCATCTCCCCCTCCTGAGGTCTACCATTTGGAAGCCCTCAGTGCTTCAGTGGATGACCTGGAGGCCTCAGTGGAAAACACTGACCCTCCTGTAGAAGAAGAACCGATTTGCCAACCATGGTTTGGCAATCATTCTGCACCATAAACACAGTCCTGTTCTTTTTAAACAAAACTAGGGGGAGATGTTGCGGTGTGTTGCAATGTCCTGTTTTAAACTTCCAGTCCCTTCCCAGGTGTGCCTATCCCTTCTCCCTTCCCCCTCGCCCCTCGCTGAGTGTGCCCTGTCAATCAGGCTAACATACCAGCAAGGCGTCGTGTGATTGGTCCCTCAGGCCTGGGGACATTGGCCCGTATAGGTGTCCCTAGTCCCTTGAGACCCTGCCCCTTCACCCGGTTGGTGGCTCACCTGTCCCCTCCCCTTCCCCTGCCCGGAGCTTAAAAGGCTAATCAGACCATGCGGCCAGTATTCTGTTGGAGGAATTGCCCCGGCTCAGACCTCTGTACCCGTGGAATAAACATCTGGATATAACCCTCCAGCAGAATCCACTCCTTCCTTCTCTTCACCATCGCCAGAAGCTCTCTCTCCTGAGGTAAACGGAGTCCTGACAAGCCTGGACTTGCGTCTGTGCCCCGCTGCACTCTCCAGCAGCCAAGGTATCTCTGGGGTAAAACACCACAGTTCTGCCTTTGGCCCAGCAGCAAGGGTCAGAACTGGCCCAGGCACCATCTAACTGGTTATATTGGGATTCATATTCCAATAGTGCTGGAGACCAAGGCTGCAGGAGGGAAATGCAGGGCTGCTGCGGGATGGGGAGGGCATTGAATTCCAGCACACACCTCAGCTCTCTGATGATCCCAGCACCATGTTGGGCCCTGTTTCAGACTGGAGCAGAGCAGATGTCGATAGGACAGGAGCCCTGGGGGTCTGTCAGGGACCTGCAGCTTGCAAGGTGCTCTGCTCTCCCCCAGGTGCTCTCTGAGAGATCCAATCCCAGCTGGGCACCTCAGGGCACAAGTGGCACTGCCTGTTCCTGGGCACACAGCTGATGTCTGCCTGGAAAGGAGCAGAGGTTTTAATACTGGTTAGTTTCCTAATATACAAATGGATCTTTGTTACCTGGGTCATTTGAGTACTTTTAAGAAATGGCAAATTTTTCCCACCAGGAACAGGAACTTCCTGGAAGTGTAATTATGGCAGAAGAGCAAATACTGATCTTCCTGTGGACTTGTGTCACAAATATCCAGTGTATTACTTCCTCTCAATTTTCCTTCATGTGTTTCCAGCTCTCCTGGTTAGATGGCCATGTCTAAGGACGCCCCTTCACTAGAGCAGCTGGATCGATGTCCACCTTGCTGTTTTTTGATTTCCTCCTCCAGATGCTCTCTGGTCTTTCAAGTGCCCTTCAAATGACTGGTTTCATGCTTTGAGGTGCAGTGAGTTGCCCCATATTTCTGAAGTTAAAATAAATATCATGTTAGTCAACATCTTAATTGTGTTTATATTATCACTTAATTTTTCCTATGTCTTTGCCTAAAACTGTTATGTACAGAAATCCCTTGGGGATGGGGGACATTTCAGATGCTGCTGGTACATCACAGAGAGCTGAGGAAAGAGCTGTGAGCGATATTAAACTGTTCAAGTGTTCGACTGTAGCATAGTGTGTGTTTTATATGGGTTTATTGTAAAGTTGGTTCTCTTTTATAACTTAAGAATTTGGTTTGACCCTCTGTTCCCTCCATGTTCTCCCTCCTAATGGTTTGTTCCTCCCACCTGTTGCCTGTCAATCATTGTAACCATCCCCTCTCATGCCGAGAATCTTCTATGTCACTCATCCCTCACCTAGAATATGATTTTTCCCTTGAGCCTTTTCCCTCCCCTGGGCCCTTCCTATTGGTTCAGTTGTGTCCCTCGCTGCTCCCCTGGGTTTTGCTCATTGGTCCCTCATGTCTCTTCTGTTGCCCCCATCCCCTTTTTAAGTGCCTCCCTGACGGTTTTTCCCTGACAATGTCACTGGCCCTGACTGGGCTAAAAAAGCGCCTTGGCATCCACACGCATGTCCACTCCTTCATTCCATTACTTCAGTTCTTCACAGTCCTGCTCTCGCCTGCATCACCACACAGCAGACGGAGCCAGTACTCAGAGGTTCTTGCCGAGAACCTGGGAGTGGCGGGATTTGTAGTCGCCACCAGTCACTCCAGGAGGGGCTAGCCAGCCGGTCAGCTCCAGTGGCTGCGGAAGTGAGACTGCGTTCAACGTGTGTTTGTTGGCAAGAAACCTTTCTGTGCCTCTGAGTGTCACCAGGCCCTGAGCCCAAAGGACACAAACCTGATGAGTTGTGGTTCCCACTGCAGGGGCTGCACTTGGACCTTGGCTCTGCACAGGAGAGCTCTTCATCCCCTTTCTCTCTTTTCCTCCCTCTGGGCATGGAGGGAGCTCCTGACTTCAGTGTGTGACTCGTGTGTGCAAAGAGCAAATCTGGGCAGAATCGGGGCAGGGAGGGTTTGGGGGGACCTTGGGATCTGTGCTGGGCACAGAAGGTGTTTTCCATTGCTCTGAGACTGTCTGCTGTGGAAAGTGGATTCAATATCCCACAGAGTAATGACTTTTGCATTGATGGAACTGTGCCTTCCCTTGGCTTTGTTGACTAACAATAAATGAACATCTGTCAGTGTCTCAGGCAGCTCCTTCTCCAAGGAAAGCAGGTGGGAGTTGGAGCCAAGGAGCTGAAAGCTGCAGGTGCAGCCTGGGCTGGAGGGAGCTCAGATTTGCACAAGGCTGCTCTGAGTGCCAGGGCTTGGATGGGGGAAATGGTGGGGTGGGGGTAGGGACAGAGTCTGATTGATTGTCAGCCATGGAGGGTCTTGATTTTCATATCTATTCAAACTGCATGAGGAGGTACTTGGATTCTGTGTCAACTGGACATTGTTATTAACAAAGGAAAAAAAAAAGTAAACAGGACCTAAAAAATGTTTTCTCATTGTCTTTTTAAATAGAACGTATTTGGTTGAATGCACTTTTGAAATCTCTGTCAGTAACTACCAAGGATTAGGAAACTGAAATCAAATGATTCCCAGAGGCTTTGGTTGTTAAGGTGTTCTGAATGCTAATGAGCCCTGAGACATTGAATTCCTGCACTCAAGAGCTGAAGGCTGAACAAGCCTCTGGAGCAGGAAAATTCAGCAGCAGCCTCCAAGGTGCTGAGGATGTCAGCAGCCCCCACTGAGGCCATCCCTGCCCAGAGACCGTGGGGGAATGGGCAGACAAGGAGAGCGTCCCTGGGGCTGGGGCAGCACAACTCAGAGGCACCAGGGGCTCCAGCTGGGCAATGGAGTGTGGAATGTGGCTGGGAAAGCCCTGCCTGGGCTGGGCCAAGCAGGACACACAAGCCCTGACCCCTAAACGCCAAGCAATTCTCTCAAGGAGACATTTAAAAAGAACTACAATTGCTTGTGTACTGTGAGTTGGACTCCCTAGAGATATACGAACTGGAGATTCTCAGGAACTCAAAATAACAAAACAGCCTTTACTGGCAACTTTAGAAAATCAGAGAAACTTTGGCAAAATGTTTTTTATGACACTATAGTGCCTTTGTTTGTTAATTATAGATCTTTCTAATCTTGAGATTCTTAAGTAATGTACTGATGAGTATGTTGGTTTTAGTGCTGGTTTATTATTTATGTATTTATCTTGTTGTGAGATAGGATTACAAGAAAGGTATAGTAGGCTTAAAAATTTAAAAGGGTATAAATAAAAATTTATTAAAAGTAAAATTAAATAAAAGGTAGTAAGAATTAAAATTAATTTTTTAGAATACTTTTTTTTTTCTTTACATCTTTTTCATTTTACTGAAAATGTAAAGAAACTAAACTAGAAATTGTTATTTCACTATTTCTAGAATCAATTTTTTTTCTTTACTGTGGAGAGAAGTTTTTCTTGTTAAGTTTATAGAGAGTTTTTTACAAGAGGAAAAATAGTTTGTTTTTTGTTCTTAGTTTTGTCATGGATAACAGTTGTCTGGGGATCTTTGTTATCGTGATGTTTTTTTATTGCTACAAGCTTTTTTACAGCTTGTTGATAAGTCATGTCAACTTAAGGGGTATTGTTTTAAAGATGAGCTGTTTAAAGGTAAATGTTTTTATTACTTTCTTTTAAAATTATTTTTATCTTTGACAATAGAGATCTTCTCTTGGGGATACTGGATTACTTTTTTTTCCCCCTGTTTAAACTCTTTGTAAAATTACAGTTATTTTAGCATTTATTTATTTAACATGCAGGTTTTTCTTTGATTAATTTGTAATATTTTTATTAATTTTAATTTTTTTATAGTTTTATATGTTATAAAGAAAAAGAGATATTTTATTATAGTTTATAAGAAGATTTTAGTTTTAAGATTAAGGTATTTTTTTCTTCTTTTTGGGGGGAGGGATTTAACTTTTTACTGACTTTTATGGTTTTATGGGTTTTTTTAATATATATATTTTTTTTGTTTTTTTTTTAATTGAGGGAGGATTGAAGTATTGAAAGGATTTACACCTGACCCGCTGATAACTTGTGGAGGAAGTTGTGGTTGAGTTGTATTAGGATTGCTTTTATGACTGCTTTGGGGCTTTTTATTGTTTTTAATATTAGTTGTAGGGTTATTTTGTATGGGTTGTAGGTTGTAGGAGTTTTTAGTTTTAATTTTGTTGGGGGAGGGGACTTGATGGTAAGATTTTAATTCCTGTGGCCGGCTTTGTTCTGGTTGGGGTTTTGTGGCCTCTTTTGTTTTCCTGTTTGGGAGTTGTTGGGGTTTGGTTTGGTTAGAATGGGGCTGGTGGGGGAGGTGGCCTGCGGATGGGGGAAGGGGCTCGGCCCATGGCAGGGTTGCTTGGTTTGGTTTGGTTTGGTTTGGTTTGGTTTGGTTTGGTTGGGTTTGGTTTGGTTTGGTTTGGTTTGGTTTGGTTTGGTTTGGTTTGGTTGAGATGGGGGCCGCTGCTTCTTTGTTGACTGGAAAAGAAAGAGGAGGTTCCTGGGTTTTTTCATCTTTAACATATGTGTTTAACATAGGCATTTTCAGTATCTTTGTCGTTTAACAGATTGTCAGTTACACAAAATTTTTGTATTACTTTTTAAAATTCTTCTCATGTCAAACTACAACAGACATTCAATCAACAAAAACCACATCTCAGAGCATTGACTTGGCCCATTTGACTTCACAAACTCTAAGCCTGTTCAATTTCATGTTATTCAAAATCTGCAGGAGCAAAGAAACATAAGAAGACATGGAAAGAGAGAAAGACAAAAAAGATTTAGAGAAGCACACACAGAGCTACCAAGCCATGGATTCCAGCAGTGTTCAGATGGAAATTCCAAGAGGACCCAGGGTCAAGATGTCTGCTTGCCTTGTGGTCAGCCTCAAATACCCCTTGGTCTTCCTGGGCCCTTCCCCCAGGTGGGCCTTGGGCTCATTTGGTCTCTAATGAGCTGGGCTAGGGCTGCAGAGGTGGCTGTGGAGCATTGCCTGTGCTGTGCCAGGGACTGGCACACACTGCTGGGCTGGGATAGAGGCTCTGGGGGGATTGGGGCTCCAGGGCAGGGCCTGGAGCTGCCCCTTCCTCCCCCACACGTGAAAAGTTTTGATCCAACAATCTCCTCCAGTCTTTCACAACAGGCAATGTTAGAGGGGGAACCCCAATTCTGGCCATGGGCACCTGGCTGAGAAAGACAGTTCCATAAGAAGGAAAGCACAGAGACCCAGTGTTTGAAAAGCAGCTGAAAGGCTCACTAGGCCAAGGCCAGCCAGACTTGTCAGGAATGGCAGATTTTGTCGGGAAGCAGTCTTTGGATCTAGGGAGTTGTGGAGGTGGAGCACCAATCTCACCCATGGACACCTGGAGAAGCAGCACAATTCTTTCCCGTAGAAAGGAAAACACGGAGCCCTCCCCAGTGTTTTGGGGAAAGATGAGAGGCGACCCTTGCAAAACCACTGCCAGAAAAACTTGTCCTGGCAATATTCCTATGGGAACAATCCCTGGATGAAAGGAAGTTTGGAGGTGAAATCTCAATTCAAGCCATGGGTGCCTGGAGAAGAAGGAGAGTTCTTTTCCATCAAAAGGAAAGCACAGAGCTCCAGTATTTCAGCAGCAGATGAGAAGCGACCTTCAACATGCAAAGTTGGACCAGTCAGGCAGTCCATGGGAGGTAAAACCAGCCAGACCTGCTCTGTGTTCCCTTGGCTTTATGGTGCTCCATAGTGTCACAATGGTGCCTTAGTTCCATAAGGCCCCATAGTGTCACAATGGTCCCAATGATTCCATGAGTCCCTGCAGTGTCACAATGGTCTCTGTGGTTCCCTGTCAGGACCCAGGACATCCCTCTGGCTGTCCTGAGCAGCCAAGACCCCTGTCAGGGGTCTCAGAGACCCTGGCACAGAGCCCAAAATGCCCCTGTGGTTTTGATTATGACCCGTGGAGCAAATTACCAACCTTGTATGAAGATCAGCAAGCCACAACAGTTTAAATAGAATATTAGTGAAGTTATCACAGGGTGGAAAAGTAGATTTTTGCGGTTTTGGTATGGGGGTTCAGGAGGCAAGATGGAGGGAACTAAGTGTGTCCAGCCTTTCTCCTTCTTCTTGGCTTCCATCTTCTGCTGTGGTCTTGGCATTTACAGATTGGTTTAGAGTAGAAGCTCACTGTCTAACATAGGTGATAGGTTTGAGAAAGTAATTGTAAACATAGTTTTTGTATAAAGACATAACACTGCCCTGTGGGCAGGCAGAATGCCTCGGACTCTCTTTGTGAGCTGACCTTGGCAGGGCACTAGAAAATTTTTAATAGATAAGATAAAATAAACAACCTTGAGACCGAGAAATGAAGAGCCCTGACTCCTTCTTCAAGCGCCGGGCTGGGAAAAGAGACTTTCGAACTTTTCTCGGGGTCACTCTGATAAGCTAATGATCCCGACAGTTCCCCAGGCCCCACAATGACATGTGACTCCTCTGTTCCAAGCAGCTTGCAATGTTACAATGGACCTTTGGATCCTGGGGGTTTGTGGTGTCACAATGGTCTCCCTTTGGCTGCACAGTGTCACAATGGACAATTGATAACAGGAGGCCACTCTGTGTCACCCTGGAGCTTTGGTTCCATGAAGCCTTTAGTGTCACAATGAACCCTTGGTTCAATGGAGTTCCACAATGTCACCATGGCCCCTCTGTTCTATGCAGCCCTGCAGTGTCACAATGGTCTGCTTTGGTTGCCCAGTGTAACAATGGACGACTGATGTCATGGGGCCTTGCAATATCACCCTGGACCTTTGGTTCCATGCAGCCCTGCAGTGTCACAAAGGCCTCTTGGTTTCACAAGGCCCCACAGTATCACAATGGTCTTCTTGGTTCTGTGAGGATCCCCAGGGTCACAATGGTCTCACTGGTTCCATGAGGCCTCACAGTGTCACAATGCTTTCCTTATTCCATAGGGCCTCACAGTGTCCCAATGATTCTATGAGTTTCAATGATTCTGTGAATTCCCTCAGTGTCAAAATGGACCTTGGTTCCATGAGGCTCTGCAGTGCCCAAATGGTCTCTCCATTAGGTTCTATGAGGTCTTGCAATGTCACAATGGCCCCTTGGTTTGATGGGGTATCTCAGTGTCACAATGATCCCTACATTCCATGGAGCGACACGGTGTCAGTACAGTCCCTTTGGTTCCATGAGGCCCAGCAATGTCACAGTGCTCTCCATGATTCCATGAGGCCTCACAGTGTCACAACAGCCCCTTGGTCTCACAGGGCCCCACAGTGTCACACTGGTCCCTTGGTCTCATGAGGCCCCACAGTGTCACAATGGTCCCTTGGTCTCACAAGCCCCCACAGTGTCACAATGGTCCCTTGGTCTCACAGGGCCCCACAGTGTCACAGTGGTCCCTTGGTTCCATGGGGCCTGTGCTGCTGCATTCCCTCCTCCCCTTCTCAGGCCGCCCTGCCAGCTGAGAAATGCTTCTTGGGCCTCGGCCTTGGCCAACAGCCCCTGGGCTCAGCTCCTCTGCAGCTCATCACAAACACTGTCTGCTCCAGGCACTGCTGCCGCCCAACCAGCACCTGGTTTCTGTAGGAGCAGCCCTGGGAGCTGTTTCTATTCCCTCAGTGGCACAACATCCCTGTTCTCACACTGCCAAAGAAAGCTGTTGATGCCAAGTGCGGCCAGGATGAGCCATTGCTGGGACTGAAGCCCCTCTCTTGGGGCCCTGCAAACAGCGCTCCAAAAGGAGCCCTTGGAGCTCTCCTGGGCCAGCGACTCCCTCTGAGTGGGGCCTCTCCCAGCCGGGAACTCTCCCGTTTGCTGCACTCAGGGATCCTGAACAACCACAGAGCCTGGGCTGATCCCCCCACTCCTCCAGGCTCAACCCTTTGCCCTTTGCTGGGGAGATGCCAAAGGATCCACAGTGAGCATTTCCTGCCCTCAGGGGAATTTCTCACAGGTGCCTTGCACTGACTCTTTGTGTCTGTGTGCACACAGGAGTGCCTGTGCTGGGGAAATATGGCAGAAATGCTGCTCTCTGAGGGGTTGGAGTGCCTTGGATAGCTGAGTCAGTCAGGCCTGTAAGTGAGGTTAAGTCACAAGGTCTAAGCTAAGTTAAATGCTGCTAAGAGTTGTTCTATTGCTAAGTTGTTAAGTTTAAGTTATTAGCTAAGTTAAATGTTTTTAAGTGTTATTCCTCTGTTAAATTGCCAAGTCATAGGTTTTAAGTTAGGTCAAATACTGTAAGGTGCTGTTCTTTTGCTAAATTGTGAAGCTGAAGGTATCAGTTAAGGTTAAGTCCTGTTAAGTTTGAGCCCTGTTAAGCTTTTGTGCCATATTCCTTGTATCCTTACCCTCACTGGCCTTGTGTCACACACACATACAGGGACAGTTCTCAGTTCATTTCTGGGTTTTTTGCCTGGATTCTGTTTGGTTTTGTTGTTGCTTTGTTTCCTTGGTGTGCCTGAAATGTCCTCTCAGGAGCAGAGTGACTCTTGCCAAGGAACCCTGTGCTGCTGTCCCTTAATATTCAATCTGGTATTTGCTGATCCCTTGCTGGGTATTTTTTCAGCGCTCTCAAGCCCTCGTTGGTAACAGGGTGGAGGAGCCCTGGCCCAGGCTCTGGCCCTGGGGGACACGGGGACGCTGCCGGGGGGTCCCTGTCCCCCTGTGCCACCCCCAGGGGCCTGGCCCCCCGTCCCCGTGTCAGGCTCTGGGGTCGATCTCATGGAACATCCTCTGGGGGAGGCTGCGGGCCTGGGGGCGGGGGGACCCGGGGGGACAGGGGACCCCGCTGTGCACGAGCAGGGTTGGACTGCTCTGGGGGGAACTATGAGGGGGCCGGGTCAGAGTGACCTCCTCAGTGACCTAACACAGCCCCTGTGATGTCACACAGCCCCCTGTGATGTCAAGCAGCCCCTGTGATGTCACACAGCCTCCTGTGATGTCACACAGCTCCTGTGACCTCACACAGCCCCTGTGATGTCACAAAGCCTCCTGAGATGACACAAAGCTCATGTGATGTCACAGAGCCAACTCTATGATGTCACCCTGTGATGTCATACAACAGTGCTGTAATGTCAAAGAAGACTGCTAGGTCACAAACTTACGCTGTGATGTCACAGTCTGTTCTGTGATGTCACAGCCTTCCCTATGATGTTACACAGCCACCTGGTGATGTTACAACCCACTCTCTGATTCCAGAGAGCCACACTCTATGATGGCAGAGTCTGCTCTATGGCATTACACCCTCCTCTGTGACATCACAGCCAGCTCTGTGATCTCATAGAACAATCAAGAACTCAGTTACATTGAAACACTGAAGTTTCTTGTATTTGAAGACATCCTTGTCAGGGACACAAGTGAGAAAGTGTCCCCAGATTCCAGTTAAAACGGAACACTGGAGGCAGTGATGGCCGGTGGGGACAAGCAAGGCAAAGGTGTCTCTCTGGTGCTGAGCAAAGCTGGATGTGTGTCAGGAATGCCAAGGGCCAAGGCCTGAGCCCCAGCCCCTGGCCAGGCAGATCCTGTCCCTCCCTCCTTGCTCAGGGCTCTTCCCGGGATGGGCACTGGCATGTGGGGATGTGCAATGGCAAGGGCAGGAGCATGGGGCGGCCCCTGCCAGGCTGCTGAGCAGGGACAAGGAGGCAATGAGGCCCCAGGCCTGCAAGGGTCACTTGTCTCCTGCTCCTGCCTCAGGCCCAGGCCCAGCAGCCATGGCCAAAGTGCTGCCCAAGTTGGCTCTGGCAGGGCTGTCTTGCAGCTGCTGCCCATCCCTGTGCCCTGTGCAGCCCAGGCTGTCCCACGGTGTCCCTGCCCTGCGCCTCTGTCCCTGCAGGCTGTCGGCATCCCCCGGCTGCCCCACCTGGCTGGGCCCTTCCTTTGCTGACAGCTCTGCCTCCTGCCTGCCTCTGCCTGCCCACACAAAGCCTGGGGCTGCTCCAGGATCCTTCTGGGGGACGTGCTGCACCACAGCCCAGCCCTGGCAGGGAAATTCCTTTCTCCTGGTGCCAGTCTGGGCCTCCCCAGCTGCCCTTGCCATTCATTCTTTCTCTCTCTGGCTGTTTTCCACTATGCCAAAAGGATCCACCATCCCTGAAATTGCTCTTTAAACACTCTCCTGGCTCTGCTCCACTGTCCTCAGTCTCCACCCCACTGAGCACAGAGCTCTTTTGTCCCTATACAGTGCTCATGTGCCCAAGGCCTCCAAACCCCTCCTTGGGACATCTCTGGGCCCTCTCCAAGGTGTTTCCAAATGAAAACATTCAGCTCATTGTCTAAGAAAATCACCAGACGACAGGGACAGCCTGACCTGTCTGTCCTGGCTACTTTTGTCTGCGAGCAATCCTTGGATATACAGAATTTGGGAGGCCAAATTCTAATTTTGGCCATGGTCCCTGGACAAGAAGGCTGGTTCATTTCCACAGGAACGAAGGAACAGAGCCACAGTGTTTTGGGACAGATGAGTGGTGATCACCAGAGGGCAAGGCCAGCCAGACGTAGCAGGATTTTTTTCTGGGAGGTACCGTTGCATACAGGAATTTTTTTAGGGAGTCTTCCCATTTTGACAATGGGCATCTGAAAAGACAGAAAGTTTTCTTCCATAGCAAGGAAAGCACAGAGCCCCAGTGCTCCAGGAGCTGATAAGAGGCAGCCCTTGACATCCCAAGATCAGCCAGACCTGTCAGGTGGCCTCTGGGAGGCCAAGCCAGCCAGAGCTGTTCCATGTTCCCTTGGTTCCATGGGGCCCCACAGTGTCCCAATGGTCCCTTGCTTCCATGAGGCCCTGAGGTGTCATAATGCCCCCTTGGTGACACAAAGCCCTGAAGGGTCACAATGGTCTCCATGATTTCATCAGGCCCCACAGAGTCATAATGGTCTCTGGGTCCATTAAGCCCCTCTGTGTCACCATGGCCCCTTGGTTCGATGGGCTCCAGTGGTGCCACAATTATGCCCTTGGTTGCATGGGCTCCAGTGGGGCCACAATGATCCCCTTGGTTCCATGGGCTCCAGTGGGGCCACAATGATCCCCTTGGTTCCATGCGGTCCCCACAGTGTCCCAGGGATCTCCATGGGAAAGAGAGAACCCAGCTCCAGTGTTGCAGGGGCATCCACCAGAGGCCAAGGCCAGCCAGACCTCTCCGTCCTGGCAGCTTTTGTCTAAAAGCAACCCTTGGATAATAGGGAATTTGGGAGGTGGAACCCCAATTTCGACCATTTCTGCCTAAATAAGAAGGACAGTTCTTTTCCATAGGAAGGAAAGCACAGAGCCTCAGTGTTTCAGAGGCACATGAGTGCCAGCTGTCAGGAAGCCAAGGCCAGCCAGACTTGTCAATCCTGGCAGCTGTTATGTGGGAGCTATCCTTGGATATAGGGAATTCTAGAGACCGTTGCCCAATTTTGGCCCTGTGTGCCTGGTTGAGATGGATGTTTTTTCCCATAAGAAAGAAAAGCACGTGGTCCCAGGGTTTCAAAGGCAGATGAGAGGTGACCCCCAGGTAGCCAAGGCAGCCAGATCTGTCTGTCCTGGCAGATTTCATCTGGGAACAATCTTTGCATGTAAGGAAATTTGGAGGAGGAATCTCAGTTTTGGCCATAGGCTCCTGGAGGAGGATCAGGACAACTCTCTCCCATAGGAAGGAAAGCCCAGAGCCCCAGTGCTTCAGGGGCAGATGAGAAGCAGTGCTCTTGCTGTGCCAAAGTCAGCCGGATGTGTCTGGTGGTCCCCAGGAGGCCCAGCCAGACAGACCTGTTCTATGTTCCCTTGATTTCATGGGACTCCAGAGTGTTCCAATGGTGTCCTTGGTTCCATGAGGCCCTGCAGTGTCACAATGTTCCCCTTGCTTCTGTAGTGTCACAGGGGCCCCATGCTTCCATGAGGCCTTGCAATGTCACAATGGCTTCATGGTTCCACAAAGCCCTGATGTGTCATCATGGCCCCTTGGCTCCATGCGCCCTCGCTGTGTCACAGTGGCTCCTCTGTGACACTAAGGGCTCCACAAGGTCACCATGGACCCTTGGTTCCTTGGGGCCCTCAAGTTTCACAATGGTCTCCTTGATCCCATGAGGCACCACAGTGTCACAACTGACCCATGGTTCCATGAGGTTTCGTAGTGTCACTGTGGTTGCTGTCAGAGGCTGGATGAGATCAATGTGACGAGATGGGATGCTCGCAATGCCTGTGTGGGGCCAGGGCCGGGTCAGGCCTTGGTTTGGGGGGGGACAGAGCCCTGCCCCCAGCCCTGGCCTGGCAGAGCTGACAATCACATAGCAGGGGGCCGTGCTAATCCAGCTCTGACTGGCTGAGCTGTCAGTCAATCACACACCAGCAGCTGTGCCTACCCTGATTCTTATTGGACAAGGAGGTGGCAGTCCCACCCCAGAGGCGGGCCCATGAAGGCCCAGGGCGGTAAAAGCCGGAGCACAGGGCCAGCCCAGGGTCTGGATCCTGCCTTCGCCTGGAATTTCTCTGTTGGTGATTGTGGAACCTGAGCAGTTGGTACCTATGTGTGTGTCTTTCTATAGATCTTCTCTCTTTCTAATGTTCTCTATTTCTTCTCTTTCTAATCCTACTTACCTGGAACATTTTTGGATCACTTAATATTTTAAGGGATAAAGGTTTTTGAGTAAAATGGGCTAGGTTAATCAAGTTAATGCTATGATAAGGATTTTATGTTGAAGTGGGTGTTGTATTAAACCCTTTGCAAAAGTTCCATGATTGTCTGTATTTTGTCAGTAAAATTTTGTGTCATTTTGCCCTCTTAGCTCAGTTTGTTTGAGCATGGTGGTGGTATCACTGAGGCTGTGGGTTCAGTCCCTGTATGGGCCATTCTCTTAAGACGTGGACTTAATCCGTGAGGGTCTCTTCCTACCAAGAAGGTTCTTTGCATCTTGCCATATTGAGAATATCTGGTTGGTGTTTCTCCTGTGCACCAAACTCAAGTCAAGGAACCTTTGGTTACCCCCAGCATTTCAGTGTTCTGGGGTGTTCCAGCCCTGCAGGCTCACAATGGTCTCTTGTTTCCATGAGGCCCCACAGTGTCCCACTCGCCCCTTGGTTCCATGGGCCCCAACAGTGCCGCAATGATCCCCTTGGTTCCACAACTTCCCACTGTGTCCCACTGGCCCATTGGTTCCATGATGATCTGGAGTGTCACACAGGTTTATGACATTTGTCCTTGCTGCCCCTCACATCCCACTGCCCCACAAACAGCCCCAAGCCACCCGTGAGGGACAGGCCCTGCTGTCCCAGGCTGGGCTCAGGGCTTGGCCTTTCTGTTCCCCCAGCCAGCCCAGGCCTTGCTCAGCATTGCAGTTCCCTGCTCAGAGCCTTTGGCTCCCTGCAATCCTGGCCTCAAGGATCTGCTCTCAGCAGTCCCTGGGCAGCCTTTGGCACTCCCTGCCCTCACTGGGGCCCAGTGATGCTCCAAGGGACTTGGACTTTTGCTGCTGATCCCTTGAGCAGCTTCTTCAGCCTCCTCTCAGTGCCTGAGGGTGTTGGACTCAGCCCCAAATCCACCCTGGGGCTCAATAAAATACAGAAAGAGCATGGTGGCTCTTTGTCTTCCTTCAATGGTCTTGAAGTCTCCACTGCTTGAACAGCTGATTGGAGTCAGTTCGGATTCCTTTTAAGGAGGAAGATTTCAAAGTACACCTCATCACTTTTCTTGTTTACTCAAGGCAATATTTTTTATTTTTCTGTTCAGAGAAGAGCTGATAGAAGCATTCCCCAGGTGATCTTGATGCTGAATGTCTCCTTAGGAGGTCTGGGCACAGAGAAGAATGAGCCCCTTGAGGGCTGACTCTGTTTGGACAAGCTGCTCCTCACCCCCAGCCTCACCACGTCTGACATGGCCCACCTGGGACTGACATCCCTGTGCCCTCCAGCAGAATCTTGTCCCCTGAGCTCTGCAGCTCCATGTCCCAGCCCAGTGCACCACGTCCCACCTGCTCTCCTCAGGGCTCTGCCTGCACACAGGCCCAGGAGAAGTTTTCCTGTTGGGAAAGAAAGAATGGAAAAGCCTGAGCAGGTTTCCTGAACAACAAACCCCACTCAAGAACCACCTGCTCAGTCCAGGCAGCCTGGAATGGTGTCACCATTCTCCAAGGGCCAGTGTGAGCAGAAATGATCTCTGGAAGCAGAATTCTCTGAGCATTGCAGCTGAATTCTCTGTCCCTGTCCTTTCCCTGGATCTCTGTTGCAGATGGAAGCTGCTGGTGCCATCCTCACCTTTAACCTCTCTCTTGAATGCAAACAGATGTTCCCAGGTGTGTTGAGCAGGATTTGCTCAATGCTTCTAAAAAACTTTTGTCTTCCTTATGGAATGAATCGGCCATTTTGGCACTGAGGGGGCGATGTGGAAGCAAGGAGTCAGTTGTGACCCTGGAGTCCCATGGAAGCAAGGGGCCATGGTGACACAGCAGGGCCACATGGATCCAGTGGTCCATGGTGACACTGCCCATCTAAGGAGTCCACTATGACACTGTGGTAGCTCATGGAGCGAGAGAGGCCATTGTGACACTGAAGAACTTCATGGCACCAAATATCCATGGTGACACAGCAGGGCATCATGGGAACCAAGCAACCTCTGTTGGCAGTAGGGAAACTCATGGAACCAGGGGCCCTTGTGGCACTGCAGAGCCAGCAGAGATGCTGGACCTTGACCCAGCTCCTTGGGAGGCACGGCAAGAGCAGCACCCTGGGAGCCTTGGGAATGCCCCTCTGGGATCCATGGCACACACTCCCAGGGGCTGGAATTTCAGTTCCCAGCCAGGAAAAGATGTTCCTGCCCTTGGAAGAAAAGACCTTAAGAAGGAGCCAAAAGCTAAGTGGAGCAAGATCTTACATTTCACTGCCAGCCTTCAGAACTTCACCCATGGTTGTTGTAGCTCCTGGATTGGGAATTAAATCAGGGCAGGGTCTCTGGTGGCAACTGCCCTGGGTCAAGAGAGACACTGAGAGAGAAACAGAGCAGGGAAAGAAAGGCAGGAGAGAAAGGAGGGCACAGACACAAACAGCTGAGAAGGTGGCACTCTGAAAACAGAACTTCAACTGATTGAAAACAAATGTGACAGAAAGAAATAAATTTGTAGCTTTGGTTTCCTATCAAAACGCATTTTCCTCAATTTCTCACAAACCTGCTCCCAGTGTCATTCAGCCGGGCTGTCAAAAAGTTTTTGTTCTGAGTGAACGTTCCAGGCTGCAGCCACAAGGAGACAGGGAATGGGGATTTTCCTGCTTTTGAAGAGTTTGACATCCTGAGCTGAGGATAGGAGGAGGCACCAGAAGAAAAGGGCAGCTGGGCTTCATCCTTACACAGGGAAGAGGGAGGAGAAATTCTTCTGTCCCGTTGACAAGAAGGATGAGGATGATGAGGAGGAGGAGAACGAGGAAGAGGAGGAGGATGAGGATGTGGAGGAGGAGGTGGACCAGGAGAAGGAAGATGCAGAGGAGGACAATGAGGACGTGGAGTAGGAGGTGGATGAGGAGGACGAGGAGGTAGAGGAGGAGGAGGAAGAGGTGGAAGAGGAGGATGCCGATGATGTAGAGGAGGAGGCAGAGGGCGAGGATGAGGAGGACAAGCAGGAGGAGGCAAAGGACGAGGACGAGGAGGAGGAGGAGGAGGAGGATGAGAAAGACGAAGAGAAGGAGGAGGACAAGGGCATGGTTAGAGGAGGACAACGAGGAGGAAGCAGAGGAGAAGGACAAGGACAAGGAAGAGGAAGAGTTGGATGAGGAGGAGGGCACAAAGGAGGAGGAGGTGGAGGACAAGGAGGAGGAGGCCAAGGAGGAAGAGGAGGAGAAGGAGGAGGAAAAGACATGGAGGAGGACAAGGAGGAGGAGGAGGTGGAGGAGGTTGACAAGGATGAGGACATGAAGGAAGAGGAGGACAAGGAGGAGGAGGAGAAGGAAAAGGATGAGGACATGGAGGTGGAAGAGGAGATGAGGCAGAGGAGGAGGACAGGGAGGAAGAGGATGAGGAGGAGGAGGAGAAGAAGAAGGAGGAGGATGAGGAGGTGGACGAGGAGGAGGAGGACGCAGAGGAGGAAGATGAGGAGGTGGAGGAAGAAGAGGAAGTTGAGGAGAAGGATGGGGAGGAGGAGGTGCAGGACGAGGAGGATGGGAAGGTGGATGAGGAGGTGGAGGAGGAGGACAAGGAAGAGGAGGACGAGGAAGTGGACGAAGAAGAGGATGAGGAGGAGGACAACGAGGAGGCAGAGGAGAATGACTAGGAGAAGGAGGGTGAGGAGGAGAAAAAGGAGGACAAGGACGAGGAGGAGGAGGATGAGGAGGACAAGGAGGTAGATGAGGAGGCGGAGGAAGAGGAGGATGAGGAAGAGGAGGAGGAGGACCAGACATGGAGGAGGAGGAGAGGGAGGAGGAGGAGGACTTAGAGATGGAGGACGAGGAGGAGGCAGAGGTGAAGGAGGAGGATGAGGACATGGAGGAAGAGGAGGTGGGCATGGAGAAAGAGGAGAATGAGGACATGGAGGAGGCGGAGGAAGATGATGAGGACAAGGAAGACAAGGAGGAGGAGGAGGAAAAGGAGAAGGAGGAGGATGAGGTGGAAGAGGAGACGGAGGACAAGGATGAGGTGCCAAAGGAGGATGAGGAGGAGGAAGATGATGAGGACATGAAGGAGGAGGAGGAGGAAGAGGAGGGGGAGGACGAGGATGTGGATAGTAGGAGGATGAGAAGAAGGATGAGGACTAGGAGGCTGTTGAGGATGAGGAGGCTGATGAGGATGAGGAGGCTGATGAGGAGGAGGAGGATGAAGAAGACAAGGAGGACGAGGAGGAGGAGGAGGTGGAGGACAAGGAGGATGAAGAGGAGGACAAGGAGGAGGAGAAAGAAGACAAGGATGTGATGGAGGAGGAGGAGGACAACGAGGAGGCGCAGGAGAAGGACAAGGAGGAGGATGACGAAGAGGAGGAGGAGGTGGAGAAGGATGAAGAGGAGGAGGGGGAGGACGAGAAGGAGGAAGACAAGGAGGTGAGTGAGGAGGAGGACAAGGAAGAAGGGGATGAGGAGGAGGAGAAGGACTAGGACATGGAGGTGGAGGGCGAGGAGGAGGAGGACGAGGACCAGGATGTGGAGGAAGAGGAGGTGGACAAGGAGGAGGTGGATGAGGAGGAGGAGAGTGAGGAGGATTAGATGGATGAGGATGGGGAGGACGCGGAGGAGGAGGACGAGGATAGGGAGGATGAGGAGGAAGAGGAAGAGGAGGAGGAGGGTGAGGATGTGGCAGACATGGATGAGGAGGAGGCCAAGAGGGAGGAGGAGGACCAGGAGGAGGATGAGGAAGAGGAGGACGAGGACAAGGACAAAGATGTGGAGGAGGTGGAGGAGGAGTAGGCCCTGGAGGAGGAGGAGGATGAAGAGGAGGAGGAAGACAAGGTGTAGAAGGACGAGGAGGAGGAGGAGAATGACGATGACAAAGAGGAGGAGGACAAGGAGGAGTAGCAGGACCAGGAGAATCCCACCGCTCCCACCCCCCGCACACTGAGCCTGCATTACCCCCATCCCCGAGCCGCAGGTGAGGGCGGAGGCCGAGCTCGCCCGAGCTCCAGCCAGGGGTCTCCGGGAGGATTTTTTGCTGAGTGTTTGGAGCCAGCAGATCCCGGACTCGAGCCCCGGATATCTCCGGGCTCCCTAAGAGGAGCTTTTTCGGGAGGAGAGGAGCCACGATCGCCCCTCAGGAGGGTCCCGGGGGGTCCACGTGGAGATGGCCCGGTACCGATGGGGCAGGACATTGGTTTTGGGGATCCCCGTGAGAGCCGGGGCCCTGGAACGGGGGACCCCCGGGGCAGTGAGAGGGGAAGGGGTGACACCGGTGCTGGGGGACCCCCGGCAGCCCAGAGATGAGGCGGGGACAGGACCCCCCGACCCTGACAGGGGCGTCCTGGGGTGACTTCATGATGCTCGTACTCCATCAGTCCGTTTAGCCCAGAAATGAGTTCTGCACCTTTAAGGCTGGTTCTGAGAGCGAAGCGGGGGAAGAAGAAGCTGCAGTTTGTTTTCAGAAACTGCACTCACTCCTCCAATTCCGGCTTCCGAACTGTTGTGATGCCTTAAGAAGCTGGAACAGAGGCCAGACAGAGCTAAGAGGAATAAAGTGGATTTTTACTGAAGTGCCTTCAAAGGCCACACAGGCAGTTCTGGAGCCACAATCATGGCTCTGCCCAGATGGCTCCAAGATAGGAGCATAAAAGGGCTTGGTCTATAACATTTAGTACATTTGCACATAACTGCCCAATTAATAGCTTCAAATTATGAAGTTTAATCCTCCTTGCTTGCTTGCCCACCCTCCTCTTTTCATGTTGTTTGTGCTTTGGGCCTGAAGTTTGACGAGATTGTGCTTGAGTCTCCAGCTAGAACAGGATTGTTTTCTTTTCACCACCCTGAGAAAAGATCCCAGTGACACTTAATATAAAGCTAAAGCTTCACATCAAAACAGAACAGAAAATCTTAAAACCTAAGGTATCTGTTGTCTGCTGACAGACAAACAGCAGGACAGAGCTCTCCTTTGCTTTTAGTTAGGTTTTAGCTCGCTGAGGCAGAGAAGTTCCCTGGACTGTGGTTTTTCTTTTTCTTTGAAGCTGTTTAAACCTGCTCTGGACTGAACACCCAGAGAGTAGCGAGAAATCACACCTGTGGCTCACCTGGCCGAGCCTGGGCGGTGGCATTTCCAGCGCTGGAGGGACTGATAATGGACTGATAACAGACTGATAAGACACTGATAAGACACTGAGAGCACAGAGCTACAACCCAAGGAGGGACTTTCAGAGTTTGTCATCTATTTTGGAGCAGCAGGAGGTTTTATTGCTTAATATTGTTCCATTTTTGTGCTGGTAAATGCTTTGCCTGTAAAATAACAGGTTTTTTCCACTTTTCTCCAAGGAAATATTTTCCCAACTTGGCTGAGGATGGGGCTGCTGAATCAGCATTCTAGAGGAAACTCCTTTTGGAGGGTTTCAACCAAATTTGCCCTAAACCAGGACAGGGTAGTGAAACGAAGGGGGAACTCCAAGTGGCTGGATTGAGGGGAGGCTGGAGAAGGGGACCTTGGGGACCCCAAAACCTCCCAGAATCCATAAGCAGGACCCTGGAAAGGAGGGATCCCCAGGACCCATGGGATGCCCACCAGCCCTGAGATGGGGAACCAACCATAACCCAAGAGGGATGAGACTGCAAATGGGAAACTCCTGGTGGCTTCTTTTAATTCACTCTTGATTTTTGGACATCAGGTGACTTCTAGAAATGGACGTGGGTGGGAGGAATCCCCAACCCAAGGCATTCAAACCTTGTTTTTCCCCAAACCAGGATTTTCCCCAAACCTTCCCCCAGTGACATCCCCCCTGTACTGCCCTGGGTGAACTCAGTCCCAAACCTGACCCTGATCCTGGTCTCAATCTCACTCCACGTGTAGACACACTCACAGTTCTGTATTTTATCTCAGCCCAGCCCCATACTCGATTAGCTCTATACCCAATCCCAACCCCAGCCCTAAAGCCAATCCCATGTCTAGCCTTTACCCCAATCCCAGCTCTAATCCAAATCTCAGCCCCCAACTCCAACCCAGCCCCAATTCCAGCCCCTTCCTAAATCCTCAGCCCCAAACCAAATCCCAGGTTCAGCCCCTCTGGGGGTTTGGGGGTGTCTCTGTCCCTCTGACCCCGATGATGTTTGGGTGGGGTCACAGCAGGGCTGAGAGGGACAGAGACCCCCCCGGCCTCCCCAGGTGTGAGAAGGTCGGAGAGCCCCCCCAGCCCCGAGCACCCTCAGCGGTGAGAGGGACACAGAGCCCCTGGTCCCCAGCCCTGCACAGGCATTGCCTGAGGCCAGAGGGATGGAGACCCCCCGAGCATCCCCCAGGGCGAGGGGACAGAGAGCTCTAAGCATTCCCTGGGCTGAGAGGGACAGAGACTGCCCCGAGCACCCCCTGGCACAGGGGTGAGAGGGAGGGAGACCCCCCAGGAATTTCCTGGATGAAAATGATGGAGACCCCCTGGGAAATGGCCTGGGGTGACAGGGACAGGGGCACCCCTGGGAAATGCCCTGGGGTGACAGGGACAGGGGCAGGGACACCCCTTGGGGAATGGCCTGGGGTGACAGGGACAGGAAACCCCCCCCCAAGCCCCTCCCAAGCATCCCCCAGTGCGAGAGGCACAGAGACCCCTTGAGCATCTCCTGGGCACTGGACAAAATAAACTTGGTAGAAATCAAACTTGTCTCTGCAAAATCACTTTGAAGAATATATGGTCTTCCCACAAATAACTTGCGATGAAAGCGCAAACAAATCCCAAACATGAATAAACTGACAATCCAAGCAGTGATGTGGCAATTCCAATATTCATTGCTTCCTGCACAGCTCCAGCTCAGCTGCTGGCAGGTTCCAATAAAAGGAAAGTGGAAATTTGGCCCAATACAGATTATTAAAAGGAATGGAAAGCTCTGTGTAGCAGTCACAAAGCTGACAGGGATAAAGAGAAAAATGATTGTCACATTTGGTAAAGCCCCCAATCCTGGGAATTCAGGACTTATTCGGAAATTTATCTACTTGAGCTGGGCTTCTTCTGGGACTTTTAGCCGCCTTGTGTTCCTCACCGTGGGGTGACTGAACCTTGTCAGTCTCACTGGTAACATTTGCTCCATTTCCTCCAGTGATTTTAACAACTTTATAAGGAAAGACAGCAAATTATTTTCTTTACACTGGCCACCCATAAAAGCCATTTTTCTCATCATTTCTCCCATAAAGAGAAAAAACTTTTATAAGCTCCATAAGCTCCCCAGGAGGAAGGAGGGACGGTGTCCAAGTTTCCAAGAGTTCTTCCAGAAAGAACCACAACCTAGTCAGTGGAATGAGCCATGCTGTTGTCAAAGGCACTTGGGGTCAGAGAACAGCACCTAAACACACTGTGCAAAAATAATGTCACAGTCTGGTTATGCAAATTGTTAGAGAGATTCCTCTTCCCCAATTAAGGTGCTAACGATACCAAATCCAAAATGGATTTTATTGAACAGTAAATGTGAGGTAGAGAGATGGAAAGAAAGAGAAAAGATGAGTGACAAGGGACAGAGACCTCCCCTGGAGCAGGGCAAGTGTGATATTGTCCCCTGTGTGTGGGGGTTTTACACCTGAGCCAGTTTGGGTAAGGGGGGTGGTGTTCACCCCCCTGAGCAGGGATTACCCCACTGTTTCAGGTTGCCATGCAAGATGTAACCAAATGCATGTTTTCAATCCCCACCTTCATCAACTGCTATAAACAGGTGGGGCAGTGTTCTTTATCTCTTCCATGACTCAGCCCTGATAACGCCCTCCAGGGGAGATATCTTCTGCTAATGGGCCATTGAGTGTCACTGCAGGACTGATAAAATTCCATCATCCCATTGTGGGATGCTCCACCCAGGGGGAGGATCTAAGCATTCCTGCCTGGATATAAGCTGAGCCTTGCTACAACCAGGAGCAGCTTGCCTACTGGATTGCCAGAGGACAAGAGCTCCATAACCACCACTGGACCTTCAGAGGAAGACCAGACCCTTCTACAGGATCACTGCTCTGACAGAATCACGTTCATCACTCCAACAGGACTGCAGCCACCATTTATTGGGACTGCAGCCACCACCCTGACCAACAGGGTGTCAGGTTATATCCTGACTCTGTCAGTTTAAGGCAGGGTTTCTGTATCATTGCCTTGATCTTCATTTTGTTATTTAATTGCAATTCTGGTTTAGATGTTCCCCATGTTTGCATTTAAACCAGTACAAATCTCAATGTGCTCATCCCTTGTTATTCTGCCAAAACAGGATTTCCCATCCCCAAACCATTGCCAGATGGAAAAGGAGGCTGTGAGGTGTTGTGGTGTGTTGCAATGTCCTGTTTTAAACTTCCGAGTCCCTTCCCAGGTGTGCTTATGCCTCTCTCCCTGCCCCCTCGCCCCCTTGCTGAGTGTGCCCTGTCAATCAGGCTAACATACCAGCAAGGCGTCGTGTGATTCGTCGATTTCAAAGGATGCTCCTCAGGCCTGGGGGTCATTGGCCTGTCTAAGTGTCATCCTCCCTTGAGACCCTGCCCCCTTCACCTGGTTGGTAGCTCACCTGTCCCCTCCCCTTCCCCTGTTCCTGAGCTTAAAAGGTTAATGAGACCATGCGGCCGGTATTCTGTTAGCAGCAGTGGCCCGGTGCAGACATCTCTGTAACCATGGAATAAACATCTGGCAACCTTCTAGCAGAATCCACCCTTTCCTTCTCTTCACCATCGCCAGAAGCTCTCTCTCCTGAGGTAAACGGAGTCCTGTCTTGTGCCCCGCTGCACTCTGCCGCCAGCCAAGGTATCTCTGGGGTAAAACACCACAGTGCTGCCTTTGGCCAAGCAGCGAGGGTCAGAACTGGCCTAGGCACCATCTAACTGGTTATATTGGGATACATATTCCAATATATTGGCGTCCCTGTGGGTGGCTCGACTCTGCAGCCCGAAAACGGACTCGCAGTTCCTCAGAGAAGCTCTGGCAGCCGTGCATCCAGCTGAAAGGAGCCTGGCTTCAAGACTCCCAGCTAGAGACTTTGGGAATATTCCCAGAAAAAGTTTCGTGGACTGTTCGGTGCCTTCTGGAAAGCCCAGCTTCATTGTGGTGAGCAGATTTTCCAGAGGAAGAAAAGGGGAGCCTCTCTTGCACCCAGAGAGAGGTCCTTTTCCGGTGGAGACCTGCCTGCCTGTACCCAGCCTACAGCTTCCATTTCACGTGAGTATCTCTGCTTTCGGTAGAGCAGAAGCTCAAAAACAGACTCTGCCGCGAGTTCTGTTCCTTTTTGCCTTTGCATTTTTGGCTGCGCAGCCCCACAGACAAGAATTCATAGCGTTCTAGCTTTATTTTCTGCGTGTGTTTCACTGTCTTTTAAAATTCGCGCCGGAGCGGCCCCGGCTCAGTAGCGTGCTCAGACACGTGTTAGGAGATTCTCTTTCTCTTTCTCTTTGCGGGGGAGGGGGGGGGGCTCTCTTTCCACGTGGCCGGGGGACCTGCGGGGTCGGGAGTGCTCTGCACACGCGGCGCGGGGGCCCCGGTTTCGGCTGCCACGTGGAGTGGCTGCTCCCTCTGCTCCGCGGGGGGGCTGCATTCCACGGCGGGGGAGGCTTTGTTTCTGCCTCGGCTCGGCAGGGCGTGCCCTGCTGCTGCTGCCCGGGAATTTTAAAAGCAGTATATACAGCTGCATTGTGAAGCTTTTGTCTGCTCGTTATCGCTTTCTATCTGTGGTTTTTTTTTAGAAATTGGTAGCTGATTTTAGCTTTGTTTTTGGTCAGGCGGGATTAAGTACTTTGCTTTTTACATCTAACATGGGTTCCAAACTTAGCATTGTACAAAGGGGAGTGTATTATAATATTGTTAGCATTTTAATCAATAGTAATGTGAAATTCTCTAAAGGAAAATTGAAACAGTGTATAAGATGGCTTTTTCTGCAGTTCCCAAACATTTCCCCCGAAGAAATCCACAATATTCAATTCTGGGATAAAGTTGGGAATGAATTGATAACCTTAGGACAATCTGGCAAATCACCCTCAGCTAAATTTGTGTTCTGGAGTTTACAAATTCGAACAGCATTGCTCAAACAAAAGGAAATGGAGAAAAAGCCAAATGTAAAGCCATGTACCTCTGCTCTCCCTGTTCCTCCCTCTCCCTCTAAAACCCCTAAACCTCTTTCCCCAAAACTTGGTATTTTAAAGAGTGCAAACTCATTGGGAAGTCGGCTCCCAGAGTGTGCAAGAATACCTGAGTTGTTTTGTTCACAAAGCCCTGGCCAGGCTGCGTGTCTTTCCCAATCCCCTGTATCCCTCCTCTAAAACCCACAGCACGTGTTAGCTTTCCGGAGAGCAGTGATGTCCAAAATGGCCCCCAGTCCCTAGGGGGTGCACAAGATGGTGGGTGCCACGTGGCGTCTTCCCAAACCTGGTCTTCCTCTTCCCAAAATCCTCTTAAGGATCCCAAAATTCCATCCCCCTCTTCTCCTGTTCCTCGTGACACCTTCCCTCCTCCCCCCGCCTTTCCTGCAGTACCCTCAGCTCTGCCTCTCTACTCCTCCCAGGGGGAGTCTGCTGACATGATGTCACCAGGTGACCCCGCCCCTGTTCCCACGGTTGCCCCGCCCCCTGCCAGCCCCTTGACCCCGCCCCTTGTTCCCACGGTTTCCCCGCCCCTTGCAGGCTCCCTGTCCCCGCCCCCTCCCCGGGTTCCCACGGTGGGGACACACCCACTGCCTGTCCCCAAACCTGTAGCTGTGATCCCAATGCTTCTGATTCAAGGGATACAGAGCAGGGGACAGCAGACCCAATGCATGGTGCCATGTTGTCACTGGCTCCTGTTACGTTTCAGCCTGCAGCTCAAGCAGGAGCAGCCCCTACTGCTAATTGGAGTTCTTTTGGACGACAATTGAGTAAAGAGATCTGTAAATCTCATAAAGAATATGGTCCACACAGTCCATATTTCCGTGGCCTTTTAAATTCTGAATTAAGTAGGACTCTTGTGGTTCCACATGATTTAAAACAAATTTTTTCATGTCTCATGACATCCACGGAATTCAAATTATGGGAATCAGCATTGAAACAACTGCTAAAAGATGCTCTCCCAGGCTTACAGGCTGATCCAAACACAGCAAAAGACAACAATGGTAACCCTATCACTATTGATCACCTCTGTGGTGAGGGTCAATGGTCTTCTCCCTCAGTCCAAGCTGCTGCAATTCCTGCAGAAACACTTGAGAAAGTAAAGGAAGCAGCTGAAAAAGCATTCTTTTCCCTCCAACCTGAGGGGCCTTTTGAGCCCTATAGTAAAATCAAACAACTACCATCAGAGCCTTTTTTGAAATTTGTAGAAAGGCTAACTAGAGCCATTGAAATACAGGTTAAAAAAGAAAATGCTAGGGAAGCAATTTTAGAAGAAATAGCGTTTACAAATGCAAATGAACAGTGTCGAGCGGCAATCCTGAGCCTTCCTATGGAACCTTCCCCTACATTAAAAGATATGCTTCTAGTCTGTAACAGGAAAGTGCCTCTGATGAGTGTGGCTGAAGACTCCAGACCAAGGTTGCTGCCAAGACCACTTCAGCGTGTCGCTGTTGCCAGCCCTTCATCCTTTCCCTCAGCACAGCAGTACCCTGGGCAGCAGCGGAGACCAGCAATGGTTGAGCCCACTAAACCATGCCTGCTTTGTAATAACCTAGGACACTGGAGTAACCAGTGCCCCCTGAAAAAGGAATTTGATGAATTTAAAAATAGCAGGGGAGGAGAACTACAAGCTCTCCCTGGGGGTCAACAACAAAAAAACAAAGAATAAAGCGCCAGCCTGCCAGGCGTGCAGACATAAAAGGAGCAGGCCAAGAGAATAAGGGTAGCAAAATAAATCAAGCGCGCAATAATATTAACATTTGTGTAAGTGAAGCAGGTGCTTCAAAGACCAAGTCTGCTAGTCCACTGTTGAAAGTGAAACAAAATAACCTTTGTTATGATTTAAGTGATTCTGTATTAACCGCATCTTCTGTCAATGAGCCTTACAGGTTGCAGCTGACAGAGTCACTCCACCTGAAGGACACTGACTGGCATATTGTCTCTGTAAATCCTGAACAGAAAGGTACTTGGAACCAAATTCTTTGTAAGTACATCATCACTGGGGACAAAAACACACCACAAGAGATCGAAATTGCTCCGGGAGTGACAACATCAGATCCCAAGCAATTTGTTCTCAGCCTGCACTGTTTCCACCCACCCCTGTTTCTTCCTAAGGGACAAATTGTTGCTCAAGCTATCCCTGTGCCATCTTTGCCTGAAAATATCAAAAAACAAGGGCCCACAGTCGCCCGGGTCCAGGTTATTGGGACAGATAAACCCAAATTGTGGTGCAATGTCAGTGGGGGTGGGGAGTCTAAACGCATTGAGATGCTTGTAGACACAGGTGCAGACTGCACAGTGATTCCAGTACAAGACTGGCTGGCACACTGGCCTTTACAAAATGTTGCTGGTCACCTTCGAGGTGTAGGAGGTCTGCAATTGGCAAGGCAATCCAAAAGCATTATTCAATTCGAGGGTCCAAACGGACATTTGGCAAATATCCGTCTATTTGTGTTAGATTATTCAGAACCTTTGTTAGGGAGAGATTTAATGGCCCAGTGGGGTGTCACAATTGATATTCCAGACTCTCCACAGCATTTTTGTGCAGCAGTCATTAAACAACAGCGCCCCACCCAAAAACTTAAGTGGAAAACAGACGAACCAGTTGATGTGAAACAGTGGCCACTCAGTAAACAAAAAATAAAAGTGCTTGAAGAACTAGTAGAAGAGCAACTAAAAAAGGGCCACATTGTGGAGACCATGTCCCCATGGAACTCTCCAGTGTTTGTCATCCAAAAAGCTGACAAAAAGAGGTGGCGACTTCTCTGTGACCTCCGACAAATTAATAATGTATTTGAAGATATGGGTTCTCCTCAACCTGGTATGCCATCCCCAACAATGCTTCCTCAAGATTGGAAATTAGCTGTTATTGATATTAAAGATTGTTTTTTCCAAATCCCGTTGCACCCTGACGATGCACCGCGTTTGGCATTCTCTGTCCCTTCTATCAATTCAGAAGCTCCTATGAAAAGGTACCATTGGACGGTTCTTCCTCAGGGCCTAAAGGTATCTCCAGCTATCTGCCAGTGGTATGTCTCTTCCCTGCTTTCCCCAGTTCGTGCAGCCGCAGAGAAGGCCATCATTTATCATTATATGGATGATATCCTTGTGTGTGCCCCCAATGATGATTTACTAACACATGCGCTTGACCTAACGATCGATGCATTGATTGTTGCAGGGTTCGAGCTCCAGGAACAGAAAATTCAAAAGATGCCACCTTGGAAGTATTTGGGCTTAGAAATTGGAAATAGGACCATTGTTCCTCAAAAACTAGAAATCAATCCAAGGATCAAGACCCTTGCGGATGTCCACAAGTTGTGTGGGTCTTTGAATTGGGTAAGACCATGGCTTGGTCTGACTAATGAAGACCTTGCCCCTCCTTTCAATTTTTTGAAAGGGGGAGAGGACCCAGGTGCTCCTAGGTCTATTACCCCAGAGGCACGGAAAGCTCTAGAAAAGGTTCAGATTGCAATGTCCACAAGACAGGCCCACCGATGCCGGCCCGACCTGCCATTCAGATTTATCATCCTAGGTAACTTGCCACTCCTCCATGGAATTATTTTCCAGTGGGAGGAAAAACAAACACCTAAGGCAAAGGACACACCAAAAAAGGACCGGCACCAGAGGGACTCTCTCTTGATCATAGAATGGGTTTTCCTCAGTCACAAAAGGTCCAAGAGACTGACAAAGCCTCAGGAGCTGGTAGCAGAACTGATCCGGAAAGCAAGGACCCGGATCAGGGAGTTAGCAGGATGTGATTTTAAGTGCATTCACATTCCAGTTGAGTTAAAATCAGGTCAAAATACTATGAAAATACTGGAACAATTGTTTCAAGAAAATGAAGTGTTGCAGTTTGCTCTGGATTTCTACTCAGGACAATTTTCGGTAGCGCGGCCCGCTCACGAATTGTTTGAACAAGATGTTCAATTTACTTTAAAATTAAGAACTGCTCTAAGTAGGAGACCTTTAAAAAGAGCTCTAACTGTCTTTATAGATGCATCCGGGAGGTCCCACAAGTCCGTTATGACTTGGAAGGATCCTCAAACCCAGCAGTGGGAGACGGACATTGCTGAGGTGGAAGGTTCACCTCAGGTTGCTGAATTGGCTGCGGTTGTTAGGGCTTTTGAAAGGTTCTCAGAACCATTTAATCTGATTACAGACTCTGCATACGTGGCAGGAGTAGTATCCAGAGCAGATCAAGCAATACTGCAAGATGTATCTAACATCGCACTTTTTGAATTGCTTTCCAAACTGGTAAAGTTAGTCACTCACCGAGAGCAACCCTTTTATGTGATGCATGTCAGGTCACACACTGACTTGCCAGGGTTTATCGCTGAAGGCAACAGAAGGGCAGATGCTCTTGCTGCTGCACCTGCAGTGATGGCCACTCTCCCAAATGTTTTTGAACAGGCAAAAATCAGCCACCAGCTTTCCCACCAAAATGCACCTGGCCTGGTTCGCCAGTTTAACATCACTCGAGAACAGGCCAAAGCGATTGTGGCCACGTGCCCAAATTGCCAACAACATGCACTCCCTACAGTGAGTACGGGAGCAAACCCAAGGGGACTGAACAGTTGTGAACTGTGGCAAACAGATGTAACACACATACAAGCTTTTGGACGGCAGAAATATGTCCATGTTAGTGTAGATACCTTTTCTGGAGCGGTCTATGCTTCTTCCCACACAGGAGAATCATCTATTGATGCTATTAAGCACCTCTTACAGGCTTTTTCTTTCATGGGCATCCCCAAGGAGCTGAAAACTGATAATGGGCCTGCTTATAAATCCAAGGAATTCGGGAGCTTCCGGCAGCAATGGGGAGTAGAGCATAAAACTGGCATCCCCTACTCCCCTACAGGTCAAGCCATTGTAGAAAGAACTCACTGTGATATTAAAAGGGTCCTGGACCAGCAACAACAGGTTCTGAAGGTAGAACCTCCCACATCCGGTTATCCAGGGCACTATTCACAATCAATTTTCTGAATTGTTCTTTTGACAGCCTAAACCCACCCATCCTACGCCACTTTGGGGGGAGCAGTCACAGGTTGGTGAAAGAAAAACCTCCGGTTTTAGTAAAGGACCCTGAGACTTGGAAAATGGTGGGACCTTACAAATTGGTTACTTGGGGACGTGGATACGCCTGTGTGTCCACCCCCTCTGGTTTAAGGTGGGTTCCTTCCAAATGGGTAAAGCCCTATGTTCCCAAAGTCTCAGAGAAATCTGCAGAAGCACCCCAGGTTGCTCATGCTGCCTGGAGAAGAAAATGCCGCACGCGTTCTCTGGAGGAAATTCCATTTAAGCCTCCTATCTAGAATAGTTTGTAATATATGTTTGTCTTAAGTTTCCTTTTACCGATTTAGATCCTGATGTTCGTGTACAGTCTCGAGACGCCATGAGACCGAGCCTGTTTCTTGTCCTACTTGTGATCATTTCTCCAGCGATCTCCTGGTTAGCCCTCAGCCCAAAGCAAATGTATGGACCACTCTGGCCAGAGCCCTTGGACAAGATCATATTTGCCTCTCCACCACGACAGCCTCTGACCCCCTGTCAACTTGCCTGGTGGGAGTTCCCTTTAATTCCTCAGAATTCCCGAATGAAATGTGGATGGCTTTAAATGAAGTTAACTTACTCGCACCTTCCCCTGGCCGTTACCCTGCTGACAATCCTTTGCTGTTTTGGCAGGAGTGGGCGAGAAAGTTACCAGTGTCAAAAAGGGAGCCACAAGAGTTCCATCTCTTAGGCTCCATGAATGCAACCTTTTGCATTCACTTTAAATTCAATTCCCGCTTACCATATCATGAAGCTAAACCAAACACCTATCCTGACCCTAGCAACCCACACTACACAGACAAGAACTGGTGTGAAAATTCAGTCTTAGGTATGCACTCATCAGGTGGTGAGTACAAGCCTTGTGAACTCCCAAAAGGTGTGTTTTTAATATGTGGAGACAGAGCATGGGCAGGTCTCCCTCCTTGTCTGCTCAGAGGCCCGTGTACATTTGGCAAGCTGAGCCTGTTAACACCAAATCGAACAAACCTAATACATTGGCAAACTAAAAACAACACACATACATTGGCTATCAAAAAAAGAGACCTAAGGCAATTAGACCCTGACTGTAATTCAGAAATTGTTCACTGGTCCAGACTTAAGGCCACTGCAATTACAGTCCTTCTGCCATGGATCTTGGCAGCAAAAACCAGGGGAGAATTAGGCCGATTGGAATGTTGGGTTGCAAAACAGGCAAACCTCACTTCTACTGCCCTGAGTGACCTCTTATCAGATGAGGAAATTACCAGGCAAGCCACCATTCAAAATAGGGCAGCCATAGACTATCTGCTCCTTCTGCACAACCATTGATGTGAAGAATTTGAAGGACTCTGCTGTCTCGACTTGTCATCAAAGGCAGAGAACGTCCATGCCACAACTGACAAGATGAAAACTATGGTGAGCGACATCAAGAGAGAAACTGACGACTGGCTGAGTGGACTTTTCAATGGCTGGTGACTCTCGGGTTGGTTGGTATTTTTAGGGCTGTTTATTTTAGTTATAGTTATTGTAGTTTTTATCATTGTTTTTGGACTAATCAAACGCATGGTTCTCAAGTTAATTTCAAGCTCATCTGCCCCTCCTGAGGTCTACCATTTGGAAGCCCTCAGCGCTCCAGTAGATGACCTGGAAGCCTCAGTGGAAAACACTGACCCTCCTGTAGAAGAAGAACCTATTTACCAACCATGGTTTGGCAATCATTCTGCACCATAAACACAGTCCTCTTCTTTTTAAACAAAACTAGGGGGAGATGTAGTGGTGTGTTTTTAGTTTCCGGGTCCCTTCCTCAGGTGTGCCAATATTCCCTTCTCCCTTCCACCTCGCCCCTTGCTGAGTGTGACATCCCAGCAAGGCGTCGATTGATTGGTCAATTCCTGGGGGACATTGGATAGGTGTCCCTAGTCCCTTGAGACCCTGCCCCTTTCACCTGGTTGGTAGCTCACCTGTCCCCTCCCCTTCCCCTGTCCCTGAGCTTAAAAGGTTAATCAGACCATGCGGCCGGATTCTGGTGGAGCAGTTGCCCCAGTTCAGACCTCTGTAACCATGGAATAAACATCTGGATATAACCCTCCAGCAGAATCCTCTCCTTTCTCTCTT
This sequence comes from Zonotrichia leucophrys gambelii, assembly GCF_028769735.1. Taxonomy (NCBI): domain Eukaryota; kingdom Metazoa; phylum Chordata; class Aves; order Passeriformes; family Passerellidae; genus Zonotrichia; species Zonotrichia leucophrys. The sequence continues at coordinate 41,107 of NW_026992352.1, read as the reverse complement.
CACCATCGCCAGAAGCTCTCTCTCCTGAGGTAAACGGAGTTCCTGACAAGCCTGGACTTGTTCAGTGCTCTGCTGCAATCTCCAGCAGCCAAGGTATCTCTGGGGTGAATTACACTACAGTGCTGCCTTTGGCCCAGCAGCGAGGGTCAGAACTGGCCCAGGCACCATCTAACTGGTAATATTGGGATTCAATATTCCAATAAAATAGCAATCACTTGTTTGTAAAATTGTAAAACTTTATTATTAATAAATTGGTTATAAAAATAGCAATATCATTAGAGTGCTAAAAATTTTGGACAATTTGGATTAGGACAATAGGAGACAATAGAAAGATAGAGTTACAGACATCTTGGTACCTATTTTCTGGGCAGCATAAGCCCGAAAAAGGACAGACATTAACAGAGGATTAACCCTTAAAAACAATAACCTGTTGCATATTCGTCCATCTCATACATGATGCATAAATTCCATTCAAACACAGGATTTTGTCTGGTCCTCGTCAACTTCTCCCTCTTAATCCTAACCGGCTTCCTGAGGGCTGAGCGACGCAGGAAGAAGTTAGTTTCTTCTGATAGGAGAGCAATACATTCTTTTTCTCTGACAAATTGCAGTGTTCTATGGCTGCTATATTAGCAAAAAGCCAATCATAAAATACATATTTCTCAGAGGACCTCGGAATGGGTTGCTGTTGGGGAACACTCTGTTTGCATGGGATAAGGGCAAGTTTGACCTTCTATTGATGCTGGAAAGGATTTGGAAGCGCTCAACACAGCCCTGACTGAGAGCTTCCCTGTTGCAGTGCATGTTTTTGATTGTAATTCGGTCCTAGTAGTCAGTTTTATGACACCCCCTTATTTGGTATTGTTATACCACATTTTATTGCCAATGGGTTGTTCCTTCCCCCCCCCCCCCCCCGTGTTGTTGGCTTTGCCCTAGTTGTCCATCTCCCCAAAGTCCTGCCCTTTTGTTCCCTGTTCCTCCTCCCATTCAATGTCAATCCCTCCCCAAGCCTGCCCCTTTCTCTAGAAACTTCCCTGTCCATTTGATATCCGTTGAAACCCTATTGGTTTGTTTAAGTTGTCCTCCTCCCCTGTAATCCCCTATTGGTTTAAACAATGTATTCCCCGCCTTGTGTTCCACCCTCAGTTTCTCCCAACTGGCTAAAGACTGTATCCTCCCCAGGGACCTCCGCAGTTTGGAAATCAGTGGAGGCCTTTAATTCAGTGTCATTCTGTCACTGACTCTGCGGGGAATAAACATACAGAAGACCTCTCCCTGTTCCTTGTCCCTTCCCCAGCACACTCCACCTGTGCTGTAAAGCAGCCGTGCCCTACAGCCAAACCCCAGAGTTGACAGTTTTCTGGGGGCGGCCCACTCTGGGTGTTGTTGTTGGCAGCTAGTCGGGCTGAAGAAATCGGGCACTCAAGCACTTCCCGAATGAGCTCTTCTCTTGCAATAAAGAGATGGAGCTGTCAGCCCAGTGTCCGGGTGGCAGCAGCAGCAAAGCCCACCCGGCAGCAGCGCTGGCTGAGCTCCATGGCCAGGAGCAGCCGTGGATGCCCACGGTGTGGGCAGGCAGGAGCCAGGCAGGGGCGGTGGGGCCCCGAGGGCTGGGAGAGCCCATGCTGAGCGTCCCTGGGCTGGGGGCACATTTCCTTCCCCGGCATCATCTGGGCCTGGACCTCCTCCAGTGGCAAGCCCAGGGAAAGAGGGAAGCCATCAGTAGGTGCTTGCCTTGAGAATAATGGAAAGAGGCTGGACTCTGAAGGAAGTCCTTCATAGCCAGAGGGATGAGCTCGGAGCCCGACAGACACTGGGCCTGTGGCAGCCCTGGATCTCCTATGAGCATAGTGGGGATTTGTCCCCCAGGCCTCATCTGTTCACCCAGGGACACATGGTGAGCACACACACACAGAAGACGGCTCAGCACTGTTGCTGCTCCCTGAGTGTTATGTTTGGGTCCCTCTAAAGGCATGCAGGGACTTTGGGTCACCTCTCTGCTGTGCAGGGGACTGGGGACACCAAGAAGTTGTGCACGGAATTTAATGTATGTCCAAAGGTGTGCAGGGGCATCTGTAAATTGAGCAGGACTTGGGGGTCTCCTGTGAGGCACACAGGGGGACTTTAGGGTGGCTGAGGACACTCATAAGATGTGCACGGGGTGTGGGTGTCCCCTGAAGTGTGCAACTCCCCTGATGTCCTGTGTTACATTATTTTTGTAAACTTTGGCATCAAGTTGTTCACTTTTTAAATCTGGGCCAAAGGGCTGAACAGCGCACAGCAGGGACTCGGTGTGGCAGGGCTGCTGCTGCCTGCAATAGTGCGAATCACTAACGTGAGTTGAATTTTGGACTTGGCGTTGATGTTGTATGTAGAGCCACGAAATGTCTCACTCCTCCAATATCATATATCTCACTTCTTTTAAAGAAAATCTAGATTGCAAATAGACACAGGGTGGGACATCCTCTCCTCGCTGGAAGGGCACCTCTTGAGATTGATTCCAAGAAAATCCTGCCCCAGCCACGAGGTCACAGGAGGCTCTGAGGTCACAGAGGTGCCAGACCCGGTGGTTGCACAGCAGCACAAGGAGCGAGCAGTCAGTGCTTGAGCACAACTGTTGCGGCAGCAGCAGCAGCGGTGGCAGCAGTGATGCTGACATTGAGACAGCGGTGTCAGGACAGCGGTGGCAGCAAGAGCTGCGGGACTGGCAGAGGGCAAGGCACCATGGCCCTTGCTCTGCGCCTCTTCCTCCTGCTCCTCCTGGCCGTGGCCCTGCCTGCCAGGGCTGCCCAGGCTGCTCCGCTGCAAGGGTGGCGAGCATGTGAGCCAGCAGCCTGGCTCCCCTTTCCCGGGACAGCGCTCCCTGCTCCCCGGGAAGCGCTGGGGATGGTTTTTCCCAGGTTTCCTCTGGGGGAGGGAGAGAGCCCCCAGGGCCCTGGGTAGCCCAAGATTCCTATCCAGGGATGTGTCACAGGGCCTGCAAAGAGGGTGCAGAGTGACCAGGAGCCTGCCCAGAGCTCCCGAGGCCCCTGGGCAGTTTGGCCTTGTCCATTCACACCTGGCTCCCGTAGCCTTAACCAACCCCCCTACAATGCCCTGTTCCCAAAGGCAGAAGGGGTTCCCAGCACACAAAAGAAAATGGTTCAGGTCTTTGCTCCATTCTAGATTTAGATCACGCCTTGGAAGATTTGGAAGTCCAGGTGAATGACACTTTGAATGTCTTGGCGAATGCCAGAGGCAAGTTCTGAATTTCCCTTTTTACTGGCAAAAAAATCAGTGTCCATGTGGCAAGAGCTCAGCCATCAGCCATTTTCGTTCACGTTAGGTGAGGGCTGAAGAATTCTGTAAACTTTGCTCCGCTCCTTTCTGGAGCACTGAGGGATCCCACAGGATTGCTGTTAGTGGGAGGAAGGAGCATTTAGCTGTCCATCCTCCGCCCATGTGCAATGCCACTGTGTCCTTCCGTGTGCTCTGTGCAGCCACAGAGAAGAGCAGAACGGGCAGGGGCCAGGCCCAGGGCTGTGCCCCAGGGCTGAGCCTTGCCTGCAGCCTGAGGATCTCCTACAGTGCCATGGGAGCTGTTCTGTCCTGTCTTTCTTTGCAGCTGAACCTGTTGGTGAAGTTGATCTGGCTTCCCAACCCACATTAAGGATTGAGCCTCAGGGAGATGGTGAGGGTAGGTCAAGGCCTTTACCCTGGGAGAGCTGCCAGCATAGAGCCCAAAGCTCGGCCAGGGGGGCATCGCTGCAGGTGCCAGGACAGAGCCATGCACGTCTGTGCCCTCGCCCTGCACGATCCCCTCACCGCTCCTGCAGCTCAGTGGTGCCCTTGCAGCTGAGCAGAGATGGCAGAAGCTTCTGTGGCTGATGTGTTACAGATGTGTCTGCAGGGAGGACTTTTCCTGTCCCTACACAGAAGCCAGGTTCCCGTCGCAGGGGTGAGTAGTGTGTCCCTGCTGACCCCGCAGGCTGAGCCCTGCTTTTGTGGCATCCATTTATGGGAAATGGAACCGTGTTGCTCTAAGGTCCTCCAAGGGGAAAGAACAAAGCTACAGGACAGAAGAAACCCCATGAGCCATCTGAACACATGAGGGAAATGCTGAAGGAAATGCAGCAGGCAGGACAAGGTGGGTGCATTCCCTCAGCCTTCACCTGGGGCAAAGCAGCCGAGAGCTCCCAGGGCCCTGGGTTGCTCCAGCCGCCCCACCATGCACATTGCACAGGGCATGGAAAGAGGGTGCTGAGTGAGCAGGACCCTGCCCAGAGCTCCTCAGGCCCTTGTGCATTTTGACCTTGTCCATTCACACCTGGCTCCCACGGCCTTACCTGACCCCCTTTCAGTGCCCACTTCCCAAAGCAGAAGGGGATCCCAACACACCCTGAAAAATGTTCTCATCTCTGCTCCGTTCTAGATGAGGTTGCTCAAAAGGCTTCCCCATTAGATTGGTTGAGAAAAGTGTTGAAGCCTTTGGAGCCTCCTTCAGGTATGTTCTCACTGTCCTACACAGTAATAATTGTTGACAACTTCACAGCAACCAGGTTATACAAGCTACTGTGGCTGTTGTGTTACAGATGTGTCTGCAGGGAGGACTTTTCCTGCCCCTTTGCTGATTCCTACAAAGAAGCCTGGCTCCAATCCCTGGGGTGAGTAGTGTTGTCCCTGCTGACCCCACAGGCTGACCCCTGCTTCTGTGGCATGCATTCCTAGGAAATGGAACTACTTTCCGTTAAGGTCCTCTGAGAGGGAAGAACAAAGCCCCAGGACACAAGAAACCCCACGAGCCAAACAACATCTTGAAACCAATAGTGACAGAACTCCTCAAAGGCAATGGTGAGAGCATTTTCCTCAGCCTTGTCCTGGGGCTCAGCAGCCGAGGGCTCTGGCTGCACATCTGGACACGCCGTGCCTGGAACAGCAGGAAGGGATCCATGGCAGTCCCGATGCCCCGCTGCTGCTTCCACGCCCTGCAGGGCTGTTTCCCAGCCTGGCCTGGCTGCAGCTTCTCCCCAGCCTCTGCAGGAAGGCATTGGGCATCAGCTGCCGCACAGCCCAAACTCACCAGGGATCCCCTGCATTTTCCCGGTCCCCAGGCACATCCTGAGGTGTGGCTGCTTGGTAGAAGGAGGGCCATAGCCAACCCCAAAGACCTGGGGGGATCAGGATTTTCCTGCTCCTTTTCCATGTTTTGGAGAAGTATTGTCTCCTGAAGAGGCCACCTCCTGAATGTGCAATGATTCCATCTGATCCAGCTATGCCTCTTCCTTTCTCAAGGGATGGACAGAGAGGCTCTATGGAAGGGTGCATTTCCTGCAGGAAGGGAGGCGATGCCAGGCACAGCCACAGGAGGTAATTGCTGTGCCTCTGGGCCTGAGCCCTGCTGAGGCTTGAGCTGCCCTCTCTGCTGCTTGGCACTGCGGGCACAGCCTGGACAAGACGGGCACAGCCCAGAGGAATTGTCCCGAGCAGGCTCAGGGCACTCGGGTACTGAGCTGTCCTGCTGGGCTCCCTCCGTGGGAGACACGTCCCGAAACCTGGGAGCGGCTGCACGGGGTGCCCATGGTGGGGAAAGGGCAGAGGGGGAGAGCAAGGCTCCAGTGTGTCCTGAGAGGGCCTGGCCATGTGCCCGTGGGCTGTGGGAGCTGTTCCATGGGCAGGTGGGCAAGCAGGAGGGAGGCATGGAGGTTGAGAGCAACAGCTGTGGCACTGCAGATTTCCCCAAGCATATAGTGAGGGTTTCCTGTTGTGGAGGGAGAGAGCCCCAGGGCGCTGGGCTGCTGCAGCTGCCCCTCCAGGCATGTTGCACAGGACCTGCAAAGAGCGTGGAGAGTGACCAGGAGGCACAGGCTCCCACAGCCTTACCCCACCCCCTGGCAGTGCCCAATTCCCCAAGGGAGAAGGGGATCCCAGCACACCATGGAAATGGTTCTGTAGCATCTGTGCTCCCTTCTCGACTGGGATCATGACTTGGATTACTTGGAAATGCTGGTGAATTGTACTTTGAAGACCTTGCCAGATGTTGGAGGCATGTTCTGAATGTACCTTTCCTGACAGAATAATCCGTGTCAGTGTGGCAAAAGCTTACTCATGAGCCAGTTCCCTTAAATTTCACTGAAGGTTGATGAGTTCTGGAAACCTTGCCCTGCTCCCTTCTGGAGCCCTGAGTGATCCTACAGGATCGCTGTCAGCGGGAAGAAGGGAGATTTAGCTGTCCATTGCACACTCCTCCCGTGTGCAATGCCACAGTGTCCTTCTATGTGCTCTGTGCAGCCACACAGAAGAGCAGAGAGGGAAGGGGCTGGCGCTGTGCCCCAGGGCTGAGCCTTTCTCAGCTCCTTTGCTGCCCCCAGGGAGACTGAGCTGCTCCTGCTGCCACTGCCAAGGCCTGGCCCTGCCTGGGGCTGGGTTTGGAGCTGCAGCAGCTCCAGAGAGTCCATTCTGCCCCGACTGCCCTGCAAGGGGCTCCTTCCATCCCAGTGTGGGGCCACTGCAAGCACGAGGTCCCCCTGGCCCTGCTCCTGAGTGGAAGGCAGAGCCAAGGGAGTGCCTTGGAGGGCACCAATCACCCAGGTGCCCTCACTGCCACTCGGGCCTGAACAAGAATCTTCAGCAGTGCCATTGGAGCTGTTCTGTCCCACCTTTCGTTGCAGCTGAGCCTGTTGGTAAAGGTGATCTGGCTTCCCAGCCCACATTCAGGATTGAGCCTCTGGGAGATGGTGAGGGTAGGTCAAGGCCTTTCCCCTGGGAGAGCTGCCAGCTCAGAGCCCAAAGCTCGGCCAGGGGGGCATCGCTGCAGGTGCCAGAACAGAGCCATCCATGTGTGTGCCCTCGCCCTGCATGATCCACTCACAGCTTCTTCTCAGCACTGGCAGCTGCTTGGAGGAGGGTGGGCCCTGGCCCAGCTGAAAAAGACCAGATGATTTGTTGAGTTTACCTGATTTTGCATAAGCATGACGTCCTGAACATGCCATCAAAGTAATGGAGAATCGTTCCATCTGTTAAGGTGTACTTTTTGTTTCTCAAGTAATGGGCCAAAAGGCAGGACAGAAGGAGGTGTTTCCCCAATGAAGCAGAGGCCGATTGGCAGCCCCTGCTGCAGGAAGGAAGGCCAAGCCAAACACAGGCATGGGCACGGGCACAGGCTCAGAAGGTAATTGCTGTGCCGGGGTCAGCAGGGCTCAGCCATTGGCAAGGCTGTGTGGCAGCAGCTCTTCCTCCAGGGCCTGCCCTTGCCCAGCCCAGCAGCCGCAAAAGCTGAGGGTGCCTTTGGAGCTCGTTCACAGCCCCGGGGAAAGGGGACTCGTGCACCAACGTCCCTCCCGCTGCAGCTGCTCCAGAGCTGGCCCTGAGTGCCCAGAGGCCCAAGGCACAGGAGCAGCCCCGAGCGGGAGCCCTGCCGCGAGCCCAGGGCCAGAGCCAGCCTTGGCTCCCGACTGGGCAGGGGCTGCACTGGGTCCTGACAAGGCCTGACTCTGTGCCCTGGGGCTGGGGGAGCTGTCACGGGGCAGGGAGGGCCAGGGCTGGCAGTGGCTGCTCAGGGATGGCTTTGGCCCGTGTCCCTCCAAGCAGTCACTGCTCAAGCAGCTGCACAGCCCCCGGGCTCTCCTCCCAGCCTCTGCTGGGCGTTGTTGGGTGGCACAGCCTGTGCCAAGGGGTGGCAAGGTGCCTGCAGGCCCCAGCTCTGGGGGAAACGGAGAACGTCCTGCCCGCATCCACCGTGCTGCCAGCTCAGCAGTGCAGCACAGCATGGGCTGACGCTCCCCATTGCTCCCACAGGTGCAGCTGGAACCACAGCACGTGTTCCTGATTCCCAGAAGGGCCCTGGAGGGGGTTTCTGTCAGGGAACAGGCTTCTGGCTAGGGTTCCGCGCAGGCCTGCTTGTCTTGGAGCTGATCTTCATCTTATGCTGTCTCCGAATTTGGAGTTGCTGGAACAGTAAAGGGTGAGTTTTTAGTTCACCTCTCCCTCAAACAGCTTCTTTTGAAAGTTTACTTCAGACAGGAAACATTCCCAGTGAGGCTGCAGTGTAGGTGTGGCCAGTCCATGATTGTCCAAAGAACTCTGCTGAGGGTTCTGCTGCTGCCCAGAGCTTTCATTGGCCTCCTAATTGCTGGGCCTTGTCCTGGGGGGCCCGCTGGGGCTGCAGCCAGTGCTGGCTCCCACTGAGACTGCCTGGCCCAGAGCAGCCCCAGGGGCACAGGGCAGAGGCAAAGCACTGTGGGGAGGAGAAAGAGCAGGGATGAGATTGCCCTTGAAAGGCAGAGGCGCTCTGGGGCCCGCTCCTGGCCAGGGAGCCTGCCCAGAGCCGTGCCCTGCTGGCCGGGGCCTTGAGGGGCAGCTGTGCAGCTGGGCCAAGCTGTGCCAGCAGCTCCAGCCATGCTGGGGAGCCTTGCCAGCTCTGGGTGCTGCTGTGCAGGAGGGTCCCTGTGTGCCACTGGCTGCTGGGGCCTCAGCCACCTTCTCTCCCCACAGGAGCTCCCGTGCATCTCTAGAAGAGGAGCCTAACAACTCAGGTAAAATGCTCTGAACCTGTTATCCGAATTTTGCATGTGTGCCCTTCTCTGCCCTGCCATGGCTCCAGCACCATCATGAGCCCTTCCCAAAACCCACCCCTCCCAAACGAGAGCCTCTGCCCCTGAGCCCCCTGGTCCTGTTCCCCAGCCAGGATTGAAGTTGGCCAGCCCCTGTCTGCCAGGGCAGGGCTTGGCCCGCATTTGATGTTTCAATAAAGAAATGGAGTTGTCACAGCTCTGTCCAGGTGGTAGCAGGATCAAAGCCCACCCAGCACCAGCACAGGCCGAGTTCCATGGCCAGGAGCAGCCGTGGATGCCCACGGTGTGGGCAGGCAGGAGCCAGGCAGGGGCTGCTGTGACCAGTGGCGGGGCCCCAAGGGCTGGGGGAGCCCATGCTGAGTGTCCCTGGGCTGAGGGCACATTTCCTTCCCCGGCATCATCTGGGCCTGGGCCCCATGAGGCAGGCATGGATATTTTGGGGTCCCTGCTGAGGGGTGCAGGGATTTCTCACGAATCACAAAGGTGTATTGATAGCCTCTCCGATGGTGTGCAGGGATGCCTCATGAGGTGTGCAGCGAGGTTACATTTGAGGGGGATTTTTACTCTTCTCAGCACAGCAAAGGGTCACTTGGCCGAGGTTGTGCAAAGCTGGAAGAAAGCCTCTTGCAAAGCCTTGGGCCCGGTGTGGGGCACAGCGGGCGGGTGGGCGGAGCCCATTCCCTGGGGCCAGGCCGGGCTGCTCTGGCCGGGCGGGGCCGGGCCAGGCTCGGGCCCCGGCAGGGAAGGGCCGCGGCCCTGGGCTCTGATGAGGCTGCTGAGCTCCGCCCTGGCCCTGTGCTGCAGCCCAACACATTTACAGCCAGGGCCATGCCCTGGCCCACAGGAGGCACCCGGGGCTGCAACTGAGGCAGCGCCTTCTCCCACTGAAGGGAGCTGGCTGTGTTCCTTTGGAGGATCCAGAGCCTTGTACCTCGGCCTGATGGTGCAAAGATCCCTCCAGCATCCCTGAGCTTGCAGAAATAAAGGCTTTGTGCTTGTTGGTATGTTTGCCCAATTATCCCATCATCAGAAAAACCAAACAATATTAGAGGGAGCAGCAATTTTAACTGAATAGTTTAGAAAATATATTAAATTGGATACACTTGAAATATTGACACTATAATTTGATTAAATATAAGGGATAATTTAGTTCCAATATTAGTGCATAAGCAAAAGATAACCAGGGGGCACGAGGTGCAAGGTTCTTGGACCCTTGCCACCTCACGTACAAGCTTGCCAAGTGAAGATTCTCCCCTTCTATGCCATATGTCAATGGCATCTCCTCCCATTTTCAATTCATCACACTTCTACCCACGCCCTCATCACCACCTTTACCGCGCATGCTCCACCACTCGTTTTGCTGGTCGCACCCCTTTTTGGGGGTCGTCTTTGGATGAAGGGTCTCTTCTTCTTCGATGTCTTTTAATTCACTTTTGGGTTACGCATGTGCAGCAAGCTAGCATAATACAAGCCAAAATGAACATAATATTATATTTACACATCAAAGGAATAAATCTCTTATAGCTGGCATTTTCCTGGGACCCAACACAGGTTTTCCTTTCTTTCTGTTAATTTTTAGTAATCAGATCCCTGCTTGGCTTCATTTGCTAAAAATCCCAAAAAGTATCAGCTTTTGTTGTGTGCAGCTGTCTGACTTTCCCAGGAACATGGCAGAGGTGTAAAGAGGGAAAATGCCAGGAAGTGATTAAATGAGCCTGATCTGTGTGTTCAGGAGCAGAAAGGGACCTGGGGGTACTTGTAAGAACCAAAATGAGGGATGTGGGACTCTAAGGGCTCTCCAAAATGCAGTTTATTGTATCCAAAATGCTGTTTATTCCATCCAAAATGCAATTTATTGTGTACAAAATGCAATTTATTCCATTCAAGAGGTTACAGCAGTCCAGGGTTGTGGGTGACAGAGCTGTGCCTACAGCTGTCAGCTACAGCTGCAGGCAGGCCTGGATACCCTTTGGCTTTGGTTACAATGCATTAGATACTTTTCTTTGCTGAGCATTTTCATACCGTAAAACCAATCTATACCTTAACTTTTATCTATAGCCTATCACAACTACTATAATTACCATATTAATGTTACTATTCTCCAATCAGTAAAATTTTGTACATCACAGTTTAAGCTAGAAGATATTTTTCAGTTTTCTAACAGTGGATAATTCTGAGACTTTTTTCTACTTGCAACATTTGCTGACTCGTTTGCCTGTGCTATCCTTCTGCTTGGTAAAAACATCTTCTTGTCTGAGGTGGGTTTCAGCCATAAAAACCTCTTCTTACTACCACACATTTTGCCTCCTTGGTTATCCAGTAAGAGTGGCTCAGCAATTATTTTCTTCTATATCAAAACATGCTTCCATCTCTATTCCTTCATCAGACTCTACATGCAAAAGTCTTTCTGCCAAGCACACATATCTGTGAGACTTTCTTGTCAAACTTTCATCCTTCCCAGCAGGTACTGGTGACAGCAGGCTGGACATGAGCCAGAAGAGTGCCCTGGTGGCCAAGGAGGCCAATGGCTCCTGGCCTGGATCAGGAATGGTGAGGCCAGCAGGAGCAGGGAGGTTGTTGTGCCCCTGCACTGGGCACTGCTGAGGGCACACCCTGAGTGCTGTGCCCAGCCCTGGCCCCTCAGTTTGGGAAGGACTTTGGGACACTGAGCACATCCAGAGGGGACAACGAGGCTGGAGAGGGGCTGGGAACACAAGCCCTGTGAGGAACCCCTGAGGGAGCTGGGGGTGCTGAGCCTGGAGAAAAGGATGCTCAGGGCTTCCCCCATCACTCTGCACAGCTCCTGAAAGGTGCCTGTGCTCAGCTGGGGCTGGGCTCTTCTCAGGGTCTCTTGCTGCTCAGAGTGACCCTGAGATGTGTTAGAAAGTCTCTTTTCCCAGCCCAGTGCTCAAAGAATGAGGCAGAACTCTTCAGTTCTCAGGCTCAAGGTTGTTTATTGTATCTTATCTATAAAATTCTTTCTTCTGACCTGCTGAGGTCTGCTCAGCAGGACACTCAGAGGCTCTCTGCCTGCCCCAATGTGCTGTTATGTCTTTATTCTAAAAGCTATGTATACAATATTTACAGTTACTTCCCAACACCTATCACCTATGTTAGACAGTGAGCTTCTACTCTAAACCAATCTGTAAGTGCCAACATCACAGCAGAAGATGGAGGCCAACGAGAAGAAGGAGAAAGGCCCAGATTCCTCCATCTTGCCCCCTGAACTCCCATTCTAAAACCACCAAAAATCTATTTTTCCACTCTGTGATAAATTCACTATCCTTCTACTTAAAATTTGTGGCTTGTCATTCTTCATACAAGGTTGGTAATTGTTTTTTCCAAGGGCTGAATCAAAGGCACAGAGGTCTTGGGCTCTGTGCCAAGGTCTCTGAGCCCCCTGACAGAGTCTTGAGTCCTTCAGGACAACCAGATTAATTTCCTGGGTTCCCACAGGCTCTTTCTCCAGGCAGCACTGACAGAACCAGAGGACACAGACTCAATCTGCACCAAGGGAAATACAGGTTGGATATCTGGAAAAAGTTTTTACAGAAAGGTGATAAAGTTCTGGAATGGCTGCCCAGAGAGGTGGTGGAGTCACCATCCCTGGGTGTGTTTAACAAAGCCTGGATGTGGCACTGGGTGCCAGGGTTTAGTTGAGCTGTTGGGACTGGGTTGGACTCGATGAATTGAAGGTCTCTTCCAACCTGTCAGTCTGAGAATTCTCAGAATTCTGTGAAAGGGGCAGTGGAAAACACAAACTGTGCACTTTGCCTCCCATAACTGCTTTGTCCGACTGCTTAAACATTCTCTTAACAAAATCTGACCAGGGAAAGGCTGTACCACAAAAGGAACATTCCCACATCAAACACCATGCCTGCACTGTAAATACAAAATTATTGGAATAAGAATCCCAATATTACCAATTAGATTGTGCCTGGGTCAGTGTGATCCTCGCTGCTGAGCCAAAGGCGGCTTCTGTGGTGCTTTACCCCAGAGATACCTTGGCTGCTGGTGATTGCAGCGGGGCACTGAACCAAGTCCAGGCTTTTTAGGAATTCCGTTTACCTCAGGAGAGAGAGCTTCTGGCGATGGTGAAGAGAAAAAGGAGAGGATTCCACTGGAGGGTTGCCAGATCTGTATTCCATGGTTACAGAGGTTAGAACCGGGGCAACTGCTCCAACAGAACCCGGCCGCATGGTCTGATTAGCCTTTTAAGCTCAGGGACAGGGGAAGGGGAGGGGACAGGTGAGCTACCAACCAGGTGAAAGGGGCAGGGTCTCAAGGGACTAGGGACACCTATACGGTCCAATGTCCCCCAGGCCTGAGGAGCATCTTTTGAATCTGACCAACCACACGACGCCTTGCTGGAATCTTAAGCCTGATTGACAGGACTCACTCAGCAAGGGGGCAAGGGGGAAGGGAGAGAGGCATAGGCACACCTGGGAAGGGACCCGGAAGTTTAAAACAGGACATTGCAACACACCGCAACATCTCCCCCTAGTTTTGTTTAAAAAGAAGAGGACTGTGTTTATGGTGCAGAATGATTGCCAAACTATGGTTGGTAAATCGGTTCTTCTTCTACAGGAGGGTCAGTGTTTTCCACTGAGGCTTCCAGGTCATCCATTGGAGCACTGAGGGCTTCCAAATGGTAGACTTCAGGAGGGGGGGATGAGCATGAAATTAACTTGAGAACCATGCGTTTGATTAGTCCAAAACCAATGCTAACAACTACAATAACTATAACTAAAATAAACAGCACTAAAAACACAGTTTTCAGAACAGATCCCAACCAGCCCGCAAGTCCCCAGCCTTTGAACAGTCCATTCAGCCAGTTGTCAGTTTCTCTGTTGATGTCCGAGAACCTTTGTCAATGTAGTCCATATGTGGTTTGGGCTGCGGTACTATGTAGGAGATCGCAGGTGGGATGATCACGAGTAGGACGAGAAGCAGGCTCGGTCTCATGGCGTCTCGAGGCTACACATGAACAGTGGGATCTAAACTGGTACAAGGAACTTTTGACAAACATATATTACAAGCTATTCCAGATAGGAGGCTTGAATGGAATTTCCTCCAGAGAACGCATGCGGCGTTTTCTTCTCCAGGCAGCGTGAGCAACCTGGGGTGCATCTGCAGATTTCTCTGAGACTTTGGGAACATAGGGCTTTACCCATTTGGAAGGAACCCACCTTAAACCAGAGGGGGTGGACACACAGGCGTATCCACGTCCCCAAGTAACCAACTTGTAAGGTCCCACCATTTTCCAAGTCTCAGGGTCCTTTACTAAAACCGGAGGTTTTTCTTTCATCAACCTGTGACTGCTCCACCCAAAGTGGCAGAGGATGGGTGGGTTCAGGCTGTCAAAAGAACAATTCAGAAAATTGATTGTGAATAGTGCCCTGGATAACCGGATGTGGGGATGTTCTACCTTCAGAACCTGTTGTTGCTGGTCCAGGACCCTTTTAATATCACGGTGAGTTCTTTCTACAATGGCTTGACCTGTAGGGGAGTAGGGGATGCCAGTTTTGTGCTCTACTCCCCATTGCTGCAGGAAGCTCCCGAATTCCTTGGATTTATAAGCAGGCCCATTATCAGTTTTCAGCTCCTTGGGGATGCCCATGAAAGAAAAAGCCTGTAAGAGGTGCTTAATAGCATCAATAGATGATTCTCCTGTGTGGGCAGAAGCATAGACCGCTCCAGAAAAGGTATCTACACTAACATGAACATATTTCTGCCATCCAAAAGCTTGTATGTGTGTTACATCTGTTTGCCACAGTTCACAACTGTTCAGTCCCCTTGGGTTTGCTCCCGTACTCACTGTAGGGAGTGCATGTTGTTGGCAATTTGGGCACGTGGCCACAATCGCTTTGGCCTGTTCTCAAGTGATGTTAAACTGATGAACCAGGCCAGGTGCATTTTGGTGGAAAAGCTGGTGGCTGATTTTTGCCTGTTCAAAAACATTTGGGAGAGTGGCCATCACTGCAGGCGCAGCAAGAGCATCTGCCCTTCTGTTGCCTTCAGCGATAAACCCTGGCAAGTCAGTGTGTGACCTGACATGCATCACATAAAATGGTTGCTCTCGGTGAGTGACTAACTTCACCAGTTTGGAAAGCAATTCAAAAAGTGTGATGTTAGATACATCTTGCAGTATTGCTTGATCTGCTCTGGATACTACTCCTGCCACGTATGCAGAGTCTGTAATCAGATTAAATGGTTCTGAGAACCTTTCAAAAGCCCTAACAACCGCAGCCAATTCAGCAACCTGAGGTGAACCTTCCACCTCAGCAATGTCCGTCTCCCACTGCTGGGTTTGAGGATCCTTCCAAGTCATAACGGACTTGTGGGACCTCCCGGACGCATCTGTAAAGACAGTTAGAGCCCTTTTTAAAGGTCTCCTACTTAGAGCAGTTCTTAATTTTAAAGTAAATTGAACATCTTGTTCAAACAATTTGTGAGCGGGCCACGCTACTAAAAATTGTCCTGAGTAGGAATCCAGAGCAAACTGCAACACTTCATTTTCTTGAAACAATTGTTCCAGTATTTTCATAGTATTTTGACCTGATTTTAACTCAACTGGAATGTGAATGCACTTAAAATCACATCCTGCTAACTCCCTGATCCGGGTCCTTGCTTTCCGGATCAGTTCCGCTAACAGCTCCTGAGGCTTTGTCAGTCTCTTGGACCTTTTGTGACTGAGGAAAACCCATTCTATGATCAAGAGAGAGTCCCTCTGGTCCCGGTCCTTTTTTGGTGTGTTCTTTGCCTTAGGTGTTTGTTTTTCCTCCCACTGGAAAATAATTCCATGGAGGTGTGGCAACTTACCTAGGATGATAAATCTGAATGGCAGGTCAGGCCGGCATCGGTGGGCCTGTCTTGTGGACATTGCAATCTGAACCTTTTCTAGAGCTTTCCGTGCCTCTGGGGTAATAGACCTAGGAGCACCTGGGTCCTCTCCCCCTTTTAATAAATTGAAAAGAGGGGCAAGGTCTTCATTAGTCAGACCAAGCCATGGTCTTACCCAATTCAAAGACCCACACAACTTGTGGACATCCGCAAGGGTCTTGATCCTTGGATTGATTTCTAGTTTTTGAGGAACAATGGTCCTATTTCCAATTTCTAAACCCAAATACTTCCAAGGTGGCATCTTTTGAATTTTCTTTTCCTGGAGCTCGAACCCTGCAACAATCAATGCATCGATCATTAGGTCAAGCGCATGTGTGAGTAAATCATCATTGGGGGCACACACAAGGATATCATCCATATAATGATAGATGATGGCCTTCTCTGCGGCTGCACGCACTGGGGAAAGCAGGGAAGAGACATACCACTGGCAGATAGCTGGAGATACTTTTAATCCCTGAGGAAGAATGGTCCAATGGTACCTTTTCATAGGAGCTTCTAAATTGATAGAAGGGACTGAGAATACAAACCGTGGTGCATCATCAGGGTGCAATGGTATTTGGAAAAAACAATCTTTAATATCAATAACAGCTAATTTCCAATTTTGGGGAAGCATTGTTGGGGATGGCATACCAGGTTGGGGAGAACCCATATCTTCAATTACATTATTAATTTGTCGGAGGTCACAGAGGAGTCGCCACCTCTTTTTGGCAGCTTTTTGGATGACAAACACTGGAGAGTTCCATGGGGACATGGTCTCCACAATGTGGCCCTTTTTTAGTTGCTCTTCTACTAGTTCTTCAAGCACTTTTATTTTTTGTTTACTGAGTGGCCACTGTTTCACATCAACTGGTTTGTCTGTTTTCCACTTCAGTCTTTGGGTGGGGCGCTGTTGTTCAATGACTGCTGCACAAAAATGCTGTGGAGAGTCTGGAATATCAATTGTGACACCCCACTGGGCCATTAAATCTCTCCCTAAGAAAGGTTCTGAATAATCTAATACAAATGGACGGATATTTGCCAATTGTCTGTTTGGACCCTCGAATTGAATAATGCTTTTGGATTGTTTTGCCAATTGCAGACCTCCTACACCTCGAAGGTGACCAGCAACATTTTGTAAAGGCCAATGTGCTGGCCAGTCTTGTACTGGAATCACTGTGCAGTCTGCACCTGTGTCTACAAGCATCTCAATGCGTTTAGACTCCCCACTCCCACTGACATTGCACCATAATTTGGGTTTATCTCTCCCAATAACTTGGACCCGGGCGACTATGGGCTCTTGTTTTTCGATATTTTCAGGTAAAGATGGTACAGGGATAGCTTGAGCAACAATTTGTCCCTTGGGAAGAAACAGGGGTGGGTGGAAACAGTGCAGGCCGAGAACAAATTGCTTGGGATCTGATGTTGTCATTCCCGGAGCAATTTTGATCTCTTTTGTTGTGTGTTTGCTGTCCCATATGACGATGTACTTACAACGAATTTGGTTCCAAGTACCCTTCTGTTCAGGATTTACAGAGACAAAATGCCAGTCAGTGTCCTTCAGGTGGAGTGACTCTGTCAGCTGCAACCTGTAAGGCTCATTGACAGAAGATGTGGTTAATACAGGATCACCTAAATCATAACAAAGGTTATTTTGTTTCACCTTCAACAGTGGACTAGCAGACTTGGTCTTTGAAGCACCTGCTTCACTTACACAAATATTAATGTTATCGCGCGCTTGATTTGTTTTGCTACCCTTATTCTCTTGGCCTGCTCTTTTTATGTCTGCACGCCTGGCAGGCGGGCTCTCCCTTTTCAGTTTTTTTGTTGTTGACCCCCAGGGAGGGCTTGTAGTTCTCCTCCCCTGCCATTTCTAAATTCATCAAATTCCCTTTTCAGGGGGCACTGGTTACTCCAGTGTCCTAGGTTATTACAAAGCAGGCATGGTTTAGTGGGCTCAACCATTGCTGGTCTCCGCTGCTGCCCAGGGTACTGCTGTGCTGAGGGAGAAGGTGCAGGGCTGGCAACAGCGACACGCTGAGGTGGTCTTGGCAGCAGCCTTGGTCTGGTGTCTTCAGCCACACTCATCAGAGGCACTTTCCTGTTACAGACTAAAAGCATATTTTTTAGTGTAAGGGGAGGTTCTACAGGAAGGCTCAGGATTGCCGCTCGACACTGTTCATTTGCATTTGTAAACGCTATTTCTTCTAAAATTGCTTCCCTAGCATTTTCCCTTTTAACTTACATTTCAATAGCTCAAGTTAGCCTTTCTACAAATTTCAAAAAGGGCTCTGATGGTAGCTGTTTAATTTTACTATAGGGCTCAAAAGCCCCCAGGTTGTAGGGAAAAGAATGCTTTTTCAGCTGCTTCTTTTACTTTCTCAAGTGTTTCTGCAGGAATTGCAGTGGCTTGGACTGAGGGAGAAGACCACTGGCCCTCACCACAGAGGTGCTCAATGGTGATAGGGTTACCACTGTTGTCTTTTGCTGTGTTTGGATCAGCCTGTAAGCCTGGGAGAGCATCTTTTAGCAGTTGTTTCAATGCTGATTCCCATAATTTGAATTCTGTGGAGGTCATGAGGCAGGAAAAAAGCTGTTTTAAATCATGTGGGACTACCACAGTCCTACTCAATTCAGATTTTAAAAGGCCACGGAAATATGGACTGTGTGGACCATATTCCTTATGAGATTTACAGATCTCTTTAATCAATTGTCGTCCAAAAGAACTCCAATTAGCAGTTGAGGCTGCTCCTCCCTGAGCTGCAGGCTGAAAGGTAACAGGAGCTAGTGACAACATGGGACTATGCATTGCGTCTGCCGTCCCCTGCTCTGTATCCCTGGAATCAGAAGCATTGGGATCACAGCTACAGGTTTGAGGACAGGCAGTGGGTGTGTCCCCACCGTGGGAACCCGGGGAGGGGGCGGGGACAGGGAGCTGGCAAGGGGCAGGTAAACGGTGGGAACAGGGGGCGGGGACAAGGGGCTGGCAGGGGGCGGGGCAACCGTGGGAACAAGGGGTGGGGTCAAGGGGCTGGCAGGGGGCGGGAACGCCTGGTGACATCACGTCAGCAGACGCCCCCTGGGAGGAGTAGGGGTGCGGAGCTGAGGGTACTGCAGGAAAGGGGGGGAAGGGGTCACGAGGAACAGGAGGAGAGGGGGATGGGGATGGAATTTTGGAATGCTTAAGAGGATTTTGGGAAGAAGAAGACCAGGTTTGGGAAGATGCCACGTGGCATCCACCATTTTGCGGACCCCCTAGGGACTGGGGGCCATTTTGGACATCACTGCTCTCTGGAAAGCTAACACTTGATCTGGGTTTTAGAGGAGGGGATACAGGGGATTGGGAAAGCCACACAGCCTGGCCAGGTATTCTTGCACACTCTGGGAGCCGACTTCCCATTGAGTGTGCTCTCTTTAAAATACCAAGTTTTGGGGAAAGAGGTTTAGAGGTTTTAGAGCTAGGAGAGGGAGAAACAGGGTGAGCAGAGGTACATGGCTTTACATTTGGCTTTTTCTCCATTTCCTTTTGTTTGAGCAATGCTGTTCGAATTTGTAAACTCCAGAACAAAAATTTAGCTGAGGGTGATTTGCCAGATTGTCCTAAGGTTATCAATTCATTCCCAACTTTATCCCAGAATTGAATATTGTGGATTTCTTCAGGGGAAATGTTTGGGAACTGCAGAAAAAGCCATCTTATAAACCGTTTCAATTTTCCTTTAGAGAATTTCACATTACCATTGCCTAAAATGCTAACAATATTATAATACACTCCCCTTTGTACAATGCTAAGTTTGGAACCCATGTTAGATGTAAAAAGCAAAGTACTTAATCCCGCCTGACCAAAACAAAGCTAAAATCAGCTACCAATTTCTAAAAAAACCACAGATAGAAAGTGATAACGAACAGACAAAAGCTTCACAATGCAGCTGTATATACTGCTTTTAAAATTCCCGGGCAGCAGCAGCAGGGCACGCCCTGCCGAGCCGAGGAAGAAACAAAGCCTCTCCCGCCGTGGAATGCAGCCCCCCCGCGGAGCAGAGAGAGCAGCCACTCCACGTGGCAAGCCGAAACCGGGGCCCCTCCGCCACGCCGCGTGTGCAAAGAGCACTCCCCATCCCGCACCGAGAGAGATCCCCCGGCCACGTGGAAAGAGAGCCCCCCCTCTCCCCCGCACAGAGAGAGAAAGAGAGTCTCCTAACACGTGTAGAGACCTGAGCACGCTGCCGAGCCGAGGGGGAAGGGCAGAGAGCGATCCCGCTCCGGCGCGAATTCCAAAAGACAGTGAAACACGCGGCAGAAAGCTAAAAGCCTAGAACGCAATGAATTCCGGTCTGTGGGGCTGCGCAGCCAAAAATGCAAAGGCAAACAGGAACAGAACTCATCGCAGAGTCTGTTTTTGAGCTTCTGCTCTACCGAAAGCAGAGATACTCACGTGAAATGGAAGCTGTAGGTGGCTGAGTCTAGGCAGGCAGGTCTCCACCGGAAAAGGACCTCTCTCTGGGCAAGAGAGGCTACCCTCTTCTTCCTCTGGAAAATCTGCTCACCAAACAGAAGCTGGGCTTTTCAGAGGCGCCGAACAGTCCATGAAACTTTTTCTGGGAATATTCCCAAAGTCTCTAGCTGGGAGTCTTGAAGCAAGGCTCCTTTCAGCTGGGTGCACGGCTGCCAGAAACTTCTCTGAGGTACTGCGAGTCCGTTCTCGGGCTGCGGAGTCGCTTTGCCCACCCTCAGAGACGCCAATATATTGGAATAGAAATCCCAATATTACCAGTTAGATTGTGCCTGGGCCAGTTCTGACCCTCACTGCTGAGCCAAAGGCGGCTTCTGTGGTGCTTTACCCCAGAGATACCTCAGCTGCCAGAGATTGCAGCAGGACACTGAACAAGTCCAGGCTTGTCAGGATCTCCGTTTACCTCAGGAGAGAGAGCTTCTGGCGATGGTGAAGAGAGAAAAGGAGAGGATTCTGCTGGGGGGTTATATCCAGATGTTTATTCCATGGTTACAGAGATCTGAACCGGGGCAACTGCTCCACCAGAATCCGGCCGCATGGTCTGATTAACCTTTTAAGCTCCGGGACAGGGGAAGGGGAGGGGACAGGTAAGCTACCAACCAGGTGAAAGGGGCAGGGTCTCAAGGGGCTAGGGACACCTATCCAATGTCCCCCAGGCCTGAGGGACCAACCACACGACGCCTTGCTGGAATGTTAAATCTGATTGACAGGGCACACTCAGCAAGGTGCGAGGGGGAAGGGAGAAGGGAATATTGGCACACCTGAGGAAGGGACCCGGAAGCTAAAAACACACCACAACACACAGGGACATTCTGACTCTGGGGAATCAAAGAGACCTGTGGGGTCTACAGGGCTGCATGGAACTGAGAACTGATGTGACAGTGAGGGGCCCAATGGAATCAAGAGGCCCTTCCATACTTCAGGGCTTCATGGAGCGACAGTGCCCTTGTGGCACTGCAGGGCCTCATGGGATCATGGAGACCATTATGGCACTTTGAGGCCTCGTTGAATCAAGGGGCTCTGCATGGCCTTGTGGAACCAAGGAGCTCTCTGTGACACTGCAGGGCCTCATGGAAGCAATGAGGCCATTCTGGCACTCAGAGTCTCCATGGCACCAAGGGGCCATTGTGCCACAGCCATGCCCTGAGGAGCTAAGGGTCCATTGTGATCCTGGTGAGCCCAATAGAACCAAAGGGCCATTGTCAGGAACTGCAAGGCCTCATGGAAGCAAGGGGCCATTGTGCCACTGCAGAGCCAAGAAGACCATTGTGATATTGCTTGGCCTTGTGGAAAAAAGATATCTTGTGATACTACAAAGCCTCATGGAACCAATGGGCAATTGTAATGCTGCAGGGCCCCAAGGATCCAAGAAAATGGAAAAGTTCTGGTTGGCTTGGCCTGACAGGTCCAGCTGATCTTGGCATGTTGAGGGTTGCTTCTCTGTTGCCCCTGAAGCCCTGGAGTTCTGTGCTTTTCTTCCTGTGGGAAAGAACTCTCCTCCTCCAGGGGTTGATGGCTGAAATTGGGATTCTACGTCCAAATTCACTTATATCGATAGATGATTCCTGTATGAAATGTGCCAGAACAGACAGCTCTGGGTGGCCTTGACATCTTGGGGGCCACCTCTCATCTGCCTTCAAACACTGGGGGATGTTCTTTTCTTTCCATGGAAAAATCATCTTTCAAGTGCAGGTGTCCATAGCTAAAATTGGGGATCTGCTTTCAAAATTCCTTATATCCAAGGACACGTCCCAGACAAAAGCTGCCAAGACTGTTTAGGTTCCTTTGGCTTCTTGAGGGCCAGATCTCATCTGTCTGTGAAACACTGGGGCTCTGTACTTTCCTTCCTATGGAAAAGAACTGTTCTTCTCATCCAAGTGCCCATGGATAAAACTGGGATTTGGCCTCCCAAATTCTGTATATCCAAGGAATGTCTCCCAGACAAATGCTGCCAAGGCACACAGGTGTGGCTGGCCTTGACCTCCTTGGGGCTGCCTCTAAGCAGCCTTTGTAACACTGGGGCTCTGCCCTTTCCTTCCTGTGGAGAAGAACTGTCATTCTGGTCCAGGCACTCGTGGCTGAAATGGAATACCACCTCCAAAACTCCCCAAATATCCAAGGGTTGCTTTCAGACAAAAGCTGCAAGCACAGACAGGTCTGGCTTGCCTTGGCCTCTGGTGACTACCTCTGATCTGCCTTCAAACCCCTGGTGCTCTGTGGGTTCCTTCCTGTAGAAAAGAGCTGTCCTTGTCCAGGCACTCATGGCCTCAAGCACATGAGCACTGTGTAGGGACAAAGGAGCTCTGTGCGCAGTGGGGTGGGGACTGAGGAGAGCAGAGGAGAGCCCTGGGAGGGATTGAAGGGTGGTGTCAGAGATGGTAGATTCTTTTAACCTAATACTAAATAGGAAGAAAAAAGGAAAAAATTAATGTAAATTGCCACTGGGAAGATCTGGACTGGACACAAGGACAAAGGAATTTCCGTCGCAGGGCAGGGCAGTGGTGCAACACATCCCACAGAAGGAGTCTAGAGCAGCCCCAGGCTCTGTGTGGGCAGGCAGAGGCAGGCAGGAGGCAGAGCTGTCAGCAAAGGAAGGGCCCAGCCAGGTGGGGCAGCCGGGGGATGCCGACAGCCTGCAGGGACAGAGGCTCAGGGCAGGGACACCGTGGGACAGCCTGGGCTGCACAGGGCACAGGGATGGGCAGCAGCTGCAAGACAGCCCTGCCAGAGCCAACCTGGGCAGCACTTTGGCCATGGCTGCTGTTCCTGGGCCTGAGGCCACGAGGGGACAAGTGACCCTTGCAGGCCTGGGGCCTCATTGCCTCCTTGTCCCTGCTCAGCAGCCTGGCAGGTGCCGCCCCATGCTCCTGCCCCTGGCACTGCACATCCCCACATGCCAGTGCCCATCCCGGGAAGAGTCCTGAGCAAGGAGGGAGGGACAGGATCTGCCTGGCCAGGGGCTGGGGCTCAGGCCTTGGCCCTTTCCATTCCTGAAACACATCCAGGTTTGCTCAGCACCAGAGACACCTTGGCCTTCTTTGTCCCCAGCTATCATCACTGCCTCCAGGGCTCTGCAATAACTGGAACCTGGGGATGCTTTCTGAGTTGTGTCCTGTGGGAATCCATAAAGTCAGAGGGTTTTTAGGAAATGGTTAAAAAAGAGTATTTAGGCCTCAGGATGTGGCCCGAAGTTCTGTTTCAGCAGAAAAGTTTCCCAAGCAAGCAGAAAAGTTTCCCAAGCAGTAGACGTGACAAATAACAATAGGACTTTTTAAGTTCAGTTTTAGGATGGCAACAAGTTTATTTAATGTATATCTTTAGAAGGTTACTGTGAATAGAGCTCTGTTCTTTGTTTTATATGAAATAGTCTTTGTTTTAACTACCATTACGTATGTTTTATAAGGTTGGATAGAAAGCTTGTCAATATGTCTTGTTTTGGTGTGATTGGCTGAAATCTAAACTGAGATGATTTTATGTCATTCCGTTTTACCCCACCTTCTGGGGCATTTCCCATGAGGCCAGCATGCTGTTAACATCTAACAATGTTCTGAGGCTGATGTGCTAATAATAATAAAAAAAAGAGCTGGTCTGGATTTGTCCAATGTTGTCCATATGTGGACTTTTTGCCGCAGCAAGTGGGTTCCTCTCTTAAGACGTGGGTTCCTGACACCATTGGATCTATAGCTACCCTGGTGCCCCGACAACTGGTGCCCCGTGTGAGGAAGCCCCGTTCGAGGACATAGATTAGAAGAAAAAAAGAAAAATCGTGGATTTCCCGACCGCTGGAGACCCAAGTGTTAATCAAGAGGATGCTGTATCATCTCTCCCGCTAAAGCCAAGTAATTTGTAAGTAACTTTTCTCGGGAGAGGCTTGGGTAACGAGAAAACGAAAAATGGGAACAAATTTATCAAAAGTTGGATGTTACAAGAGACTGTATAAAAAGACAATGTTACAAGAAAAAGGTCTTTCTGAAGTCTCAAAAACTGAGTTTAAAAACTTACTTATCTGGGTTAAAGCGAATACGCAAGATTTAAATTTACAGTCTGCCTTTACTTTTCATTTTTGGGATCAGATAAACTGGAGAATATATAATTTAGTCTCTCTTAAAAAAGATGAAAGCTTAAAAGCAATTATGCCAACTTCTAAGGTGAACTCGGACTCAGAAAACAAAGCTTCTGGCTCTGTCTCTTTAAAATCCAGTAAACCTGAGACTGTGTGTGTTTCAGAGAATGTAACAAATGTTGTTTCAAATGCTGATTTGAACTCCACTGAGAAAAATCTTCCTTCTCTCTCTCTGGGAAAAAATGAGACATTTTCAGACTCTTCTTCGCGTTGTTCTGTTAATGTAAAAATATGTGACTCTTGTAAGGGGGAAGGGACAAAATGTATAGAAAATGTTAATGAAAAAGTGAATGAATTTCCTAAAATTTTTTGTGCAGGGACACTGAAAACTGAATTAGATTCTAATAGGCCTGAGGTGGAAGCTGAGGGTGTTTCTTCCACTCGGGAAATTTTGGTTCCTGGGGGTTCTGGGAATTCTTTTTCAGTTAAGCAAAAACCTGGTTTTTATGGTAATAGTCAATCCATAGGTACAGAGAAAGAAAAATTGGCTTTAATTCAAAGGGTGGAGTCCTTTGAAAGGATGGATAACTCTCAAAAACCTGAAAAAACACGGGTTGAATTTTTCCCTCATTCTTGTGATCCTAATTCTTGTATTTTAGAACAAAACCATGTAAGTTTAAAACCTGGATTTGTGGATTTTTCAGCTGAGTTTTTCTTGGCAGGGAGACAATGTGAAACTTGTGGTAAAGTAGCGAATTCAAGGTTAAAATGTGGCAATGTTCGCAGACCAGGGGAACACGCTTCTGTCTCGGCCCCTTTGGGCCGGGCTTCAGAGGAACCGTGTTGTTTGTTGGAGTCCACCCCTGCCTTTCATGGACCTTCATGGGTCCCAAGGAGGGCATGTTGCTTGGAGGTTTCTGAAAAAAATTTAGAGGCGTGTTCTCATGATCAGGTAGGCCGGCCTCCTGGAGCTGGCCGAGCTCCCGGAATTGGCAGAATTCCCGGACAAGAGTACAGCGTTCCTGTCAGGAACAGAAGGACTAGAAGGTTTAGATTTAATGATTTTTCAAGATCAGAAAATGTATTCATTAGAAGCAAAGAGAATGTTCATACTGTCATTGATCAAAGTGACAAATTTGATTTTCCATTAAAATTACCGGATTGGTCATGCATTAATCAGAATCTAGAAAAAGATTCGGATTTAAAGAAACAATATCTTGCCTTACCAGTATAATATGGAAGAAATGATAGAAATCCAAAATATGAAAGACTCAATCACCATGATATAAAGGAATTACGACAGGCTTTGAAAGAAAGTGGATTTTCTTCTCCCTATTTTAATAGTGTGTTGAAAAATATTTTTAACTCTTATGATTTAGTTCCTGCTGATTGCAGGAATGTGGCAACTTTGATCTTAACCAATTCACAGTACCTACTATGGGAGTTACAATGGAAAAAGTTACTTAACAAGTTGGTTGAAAAATATGCAAATACTGAATATGCCAATCTAGATGTTGCTCAATTAGCTGGTGATTCACCTTACAATAGGCCTGAAAATCAAGCAGCTGAACTGCCTCAGCCTGTTTTAGCAGACATTAAAGATGCTGCTAGAAAGGCCTTGCTTTCACTTGAGCCTGCGGGTTCACATCTAAGTTCTTATCCACTGATCAAACAAGGTGAAACTGAATCTTATGGTTCTTTTTTGGATAGATTAACTCAAGCTGTTGAAAGGCAATGTCCAGATGAACAAGCCCGCTCTTATATCATTCAAAATCTTGCTTATGTAAATGCTAATGATGAATGTAGAAAAATTATTTTAGCTTTGCCTGATCAACCTCCAACAGTTACACAGATGCTAACAGCTTGTAATAGACTTATGGGTTCACAAAATGCTGCAAATTCACAGGTCAATGCTTTGGAAAAAACACTGGAACACAATTTGACACAACGAATAGATAAAATTGAAAAGCTTTTAGAAAAACAAGAAAAACGTTGGGAAAACTCTGTTAATGCTGTACAAGTAGATCCTAATAAAAAGCCTGTCTGCTTTGCTTGTGGTAAACTAGGGCACCTCAAAAAGGATTGTCGTGGGACAGCAAATCAAATTTCTATTTGCCCTCGATGCCGAAAAGGAAGGCATCTTGCTAAATATTGTCACTCACTATTTGACATTAATGGTAACCCACTGTCATTAAACTTCAAAAGCAGTGCGTTCCACCGTGCTCAGACACAAATTGTGGTACCCACTGGCAATCAGATTTCAGAACAAATGATGATGGCACGTCAGCCATTTGTCTCTCAACCAGCCCACCCTCGAATGATCCCAGCTCAACAATTCCAAACACACGGGTTGAATTGAGTTCCTCAAAACTAATTCATCTTTTAACTAATTTTTGCTGGGTGAATATTCCCACTGGGCTGATCAACTCTTGTCAACAAGAACAAGATTTCTCAATTTTGGGCAAAGCAAACAACAAATTTCTGAGACTGTCAATCTTCCCTACTGTTGTTTCAGTAAATTATAATGAAGAGCTGATGATTTTAGCTCTTGCATTTGATGTTCTTACGATAATTCCACCAAACACACCTATTGCTGTTGCATTTCTGGCATCTGAAAATGTGTCTCCTAATACCTCAGGTCCAGAAGTTTTCTGGGTGCAATATTTGAACAGGGACCGTCCACAACTAACTTGTAGCTTGACTCACTGTGGTAAAACAATTTATGTTACAGGAAGGCCTGATACTGGTGCAGATGTTACTGTGATTTCTCACATGTTTTGGCCCAATGACTGGGATTTAGTAGCTCCTTCAGGTTTTCTTTCAGGAATTGGAGGTGCTACTGTTTGTGTACAAAGTG
Organism: Zonotrichia leucophrys gambelii; assembly: GCF_028769735.1. Classification (NCBI taxonomy): domain Eukaryota; kingdom Metazoa; phylum Chordata; class Aves; order Passeriformes; family Passerellidae; genus Zonotrichia; species Zonotrichia leucophrys. The sequence continues at coordinate 14,249 of NW_026992352.1, read as the reverse complement.
CATCCATGATTGACATTACAGGTCCTGAAGGAAAGACTGCAACAGTGCATCCTTTTGTTGTTCAGAAGCCTCTCACCGTCTGGGGGAGAGACATCCTGTCCCAATGGGGAGCAAGACTGGAAGTGGGCCTGTAACGAAAACTTCGTCGAAACTTGCAACTTTAAAGCTCATCTGGAAAACTAACCATCCTGTGTGGGTCGACCAATGGCCTTTGATGGAAAAAAAGTTGAACATTCTTAATAAACTGGTAGAAGAACAATTACAGAAAGGCCACATTGCTCCCACGAACAGTCCCTGGAATTCTCCAGTTTTCATCATCCACAAGAAGACATCTAATTCCTGGAGGTTGCTACATGACCTGAGGAAAGTCAATGAAGTGATTGAAGACATGGGTTCTCTTCAGCCTGGACTTCCTTCTTTGCCCATGATTCCAAAGCATTGGCCTCTCGTTAGAATTGATTTAAAGGACTGTTTTTTCCATATTCCACTTCACCCTGATGACGCTCCAAGATTTGCTTTTTCAGTTCCCGTCATCAACCAAAGTGAACCTGTTCGAAGATACCACTGGAAATCACTCCCACGAGAAATGAAAAATTCGCCTGTAATTTGTCAACATTTCGTTGCCGAAGCCTTGCATCCTGCCCGGCAGAAGATTCCAAGATCCATGATTCTACACTACATGGATGATCTTCTCATCACAGCCTCTACACAGGAAGAGATGGAAGAAACTTGAGACTGTGTTGTTGCTGAAATTCAAAAGGCTGGACTTGAAATCTCTGCAACTAAAATTCAAGAAGGTTCACCTTGGAAGTACCTGGGATGGAAGATGACTGAGACGACAATAACCCCCCAAAAAATTCGGATCCGAACCAGAGTCAACAACCTACAAGAGTTACAACAACTTCTAGGAAAAATCAACTGGGTCAGACCGATGTTGGGAATCACCAATGATGAACTGAGTCCACTCTTCAATTTGCTGAGAGGAAGTTGCGACCTTACTTCGCCAAGAACTTTAACCCCTGAAGCTCATGCTGCTCTCGACAAGATCACAGAAGCTTTTCAAAAAAGACAAGCTCATCGCTGCGTTCCTGAAAACCCCTTTCTTGCAATTTCAGGAGAGAAGATGCAGCTTTGTGGTCTCATTTTCCAGTGGGACGCCACAGAACAAGATCCTTTGTTAATAATGGAATGGGTCTTTCCTCCCTACAGGTTTCCAAAGACCATTTTCACAGTTCTAGAAATGATTGCATACATTATAATTAAAGCTAGAACCAGATTGTTAACTTTGGCAGGTCAGGAATTTTCAGTTATCTATTTGCCATTGAAAAAAGATTACTTCAATTGGGCAATGCAAAATTCTGATGATTTACAATATGCATTTTTGGGTTTCCCAGGTGTTTGTTCCATGCACTATCCAGCTCACAAGCTACTGCAAGCAAAATTGAGTTTCAGAGAAAAACCTAAATTAAGTGAAGAACCTTTAAATGCTGTGACTCTCTTCACTGATGGCTCTGGCAAAAGCCACAAGTCTGTTGTAACTTGGCTTAATCAAAAAACTAATGTTTGGGAATCTGATATTCAAGCAGTAGAGGGATCCCCTCAAATTGTTGAGCTTGCTGCAGCAGTTCAAGCATTTCAGCTTTTTCCTCAGCCTTTTAATTTGGTCACAGATTCTGCTTATGTTGCTAATTTAGTTAGGAGAATAGAAGGTTCAATTTTAAAGGATGTTAGCAATGAGACTTTACATGGTTGGCTTTCATGTCTTTTTACAACTTTGCAATATAGAACTAATCCATATTTTGTTTCTCATATTAGGGCGCATTCTTCACTTCCTGGATTTTTAGTGGAAGGAAACGCAAGAGCGGATAAGCTGACAATGGTAATTTCTAACACGTTGACAAACATTTATGAACAAACAAAATTGAGTCATGCCTTTTTCCACCAAAATGGCCAAGCACTGATGAGAATGTTCCAAATTACTAAAAGTCAAGCTAAAGCTATCATTCATACTTGCCCTGACTGTCAATTGGTACAACTTCCTGTTTCTACAGGAGCAATCAACCCCCGAGGCTTACAAAGCCTACAGTTGTGGCAAACAGATGTTACTAAATATCCTTATTTTGGTAAATTTAAAAATATTCATGTTTCCGTAGACACGTTCTCTGGTGCAGTTTTTGCTTCCCTTCACACAGGTGAAACCGGCAATCATGCCTGTCATCATTTCCTGCAAGCTTTTGCTTCATTGGGTGTACCCCAAGAAGTAAAAACTGACAACGGTCCGGCATATATATCTCAAAAATTAGCCACATTTTTAAATGAATGGGGTGTTCGACACATTTTTGGCATTCCCCATTCTCCCACAAGCCAAGCAATCATTGAAAGTACACATCAAACCCTAAAACGCATATTAGATCAACAGAGAGGGGGAACAGAGATCACCCCACAGATGAGACTGAACAAGGCTCTGTATGTTTTTAATTTTCTAAACAGTTCAAGTACGGAACCAGATCCACCAATTTTTAGGCACTTTTCAAATAACACACAAGCAAAACTGAAAGAACATCCTCCTGTTCTAATTAGAAACCCTGACTCTGGACAGATGGAACGTCTGTTTCAATTAGTAACGTGGGGCAAAGGGTACGCTTCTGTCTCCACAGGTGCTGGAATCAAGTGGGTTCCTGCCAAAGACGTCAAACCATATCGCACTTCAGAACTTGCAGTCGAGCCCAGAACTGAGGAAGCAAGTACGCAGACGTGAACCGAATCGAAGGATCCTGGGTCTTGCCTGACGCCTCTTGTGCCTGACGTTCTTTATGCTTCGGTGGAACCCATGAATTCTGATTTTGTGTCAATGTTGTTTATGAGTATGGTAATTGAATGCTGAATGTTTAACAGAGCTAATTTTTGGCAAAAACTTAGGTTATTGTTTTTGTGTAGAAAGAATTCTGCCAAGACTTAGTTCATGAAAGAGATGGGGGAAATTCAAATAGTATACTTGTTTTTCTTGATTTTAATTGTTTTTTGTCGTGCAGATTTGCCTGTGGATCAACCGAAAACGAATGTTTGTGTGACCTTAGCCTAGGCTGCCGGATCGAATACTTTATGTCTGTCTAATTCGGAACCAGAAAAGCCTTTTTCAACCTGTTTGATTGGTGTGCCAGTGAAAGAGTTGCCTTTGGTCAAAAAACAATCCAATGGTAGGTCAGGTGGAATTGACAATGGAAACAGTCCCTCCTTCAATTGGAACATGTGGTCCAAAAAACTTCTCAGGGCAGCATCTGATCCTCAAGAATTGGAAATCCTTGGTTCTTTGACCATGGATTTTTGTTTTACTTTTATGACTCGTGCCTGGTGAAAAGGTGACCCCCCAAAGTTTAGTGTTATTCCTCATTATTTTGCATATAAAAATTTGAGTTTTTGGTGTAATGTTTCAAACAGTTGGGATGTATTTCTGGAGAGGGATCAATATCCACGGCAATTGCCGAAAGGGTATTGGTTCATTTGCGGAGACAGGGCTTGGCAAGGCATTCCAGCTCACCTTGAAGGTGGCCCTTGTAGCATTGGTATGCTCACCATAATTGCCCCCCCTGCCAAAGCAGTAATGAAAAAGAAACAAAGGAGAACGAGAGCTGTCCCTCATTATGATGAGAACTGTCAGAGTGATTTTATGCCTTGGAATGCCACCAGAAGGGTTTCAGCAAGTATATTTTTACCCCAATTGGCATCAGCAGTGGCATTGAGACAATTAGATAGAGTTGGATGTTGGCTGAGCAAACAAGCTAATGCCACATCCTCTGCAAACAGTGATATGTTGACCGATGTTGATAGTATTAGACATGCTACTCTTCAAAACAGAGCAGCCATTGATTTTCTTTTACTGACACAAGGGCACAGTTGTGAGGAATTTGAAGGATTGTGTTGTATGAATTTGTCTGACCATTCTGAATCCATTCACAAATGCATTCAAAAATTGAAAGATCTGACAGCCCAAATTAAAGAAGACGGAGATTCCTGGTTGGATGATTTGTTTCAAAAATGGAGCTTTGCACCTTGGCCAGGTGTTCTAATACTGATATTTATAGTGGTACCTTGTATACTTTGTTGTGTTTGGCGAATTATTGGAATATGTATCCCAATATAACCAGTTAGATGGTGCCCAGGCCAGTTCTGACCTTCGCTGCTTGGCCAGAGGCAGCACTGTGGTGTTTAACCCCAGAGATACCTTGGCTGGCGGCAGAGTGCAGCAGAGCACAAGACAGGACTCCGTTTACCTCAGGGGAGAGCTTCTGGCGATGGTGGAGAGAAAGGGAGTCGATTCTGCTAGAAGGTAGCCAGATGTTTATTCCATGAGCACAGATATGTCTGCACTGGGCCACTGCTGGTAACAGAATGGAGGCCGCATGGTCTCATTCACATTTTAAGCTCAGGACAGGGGAAGGGGAGGGGACAGGTGAGTCACCAACCAGGTGAAGGGGCAGGGTCTCAAGGTACTAGGGACACCTATCACACGACGCCTTGCTGGTATGTTAGCCTGATTGACAGGGCACACTCAGCGAGGGGCGAGGGGGAAGGGAGAAGGTAAAACAGGATATTGCAACACACCACAACAGCGAATGATGAACAAAACAGTCCGAGAAGATTTTTGTCGACGGAAGGAGACCAGGACATCAACTGATCATCACAGGCCCAATTTTATTGATCAGTACGGCAGGTTAAATACAGTTCATAATGAGCTTCATACATATTGCAAAAGTTGAGCTCGGGATTGGTTAGTTACATATCAGCAACTACACCTACTTCTGCATTCCTATGGTTCTACTTTTGATACTTTCTACATATTCTCAGGATATATTCAGGAATAATCTCTACTCCCTATCCTCATGTTGCAGCAAGGTCACTGATTGCTAATTGCTGACATCTCCTTTCAGCTTGCTGACTGCTGACTTCCCTCTCTCAGCTTAACCAGCGGCATTATGTCAGTATGGCCTTTCTCAGCTAACCAACTATTAATAAAACTCTCCACATTTCCCCCGTTTTCTTCTTGAGCAAGGAGATTAGTTTGCCAGGTTTTTACTATTGTACGGCTGACCATGTTTTGAATACAATTAAAGATACAAGGCAAAATAAGCAAAAACAGTAAAATTACACCCAGCAGTCCTATAGCATAGATCACAAGGTTCCTCAGCCATGGCCCAAGTCCTAAGCTTTTAAGCCATTCGTCAACTCCTAAACCTTCTTCTTCCTTGAGATTGTGAAGTCTCTGTTGCAGTTCTTTTATCTTAGTGTGAATGGACACCGAATGATCAGACAGATCATTCCTTCAAACTCTTCACATCCATGTCCTTGTCTAAGAGCAAAAAATCTACGGCAGCTCTATTTTGCAAAACAGCATGGTTAACACTCTGCACATCTGCGGTTAGCATGTCTAGAATTTGTGATGTCTTGTTCAGCTCATCCTTTGCCCAGCACCCTAATTGCTTTGCTACATTCATAGCCTTATTGGCAGATCCTCCCGGCAAGATAGTTGAAACAACCACTTGTTTGAATGTGCCCCAAAACTGTGGATCTCCTATCCAGCTGCAGTCTAAGTCATGTATGCTACGTCTCTTTCTGTTTGAATTTTGACTCAGCTGCATTAGCAAGGACACATTAGGGTGAAACAATGACAATTTTCCCAAATAACAGGGTCCACCCTGTGGTCTAGCTGGTATACCATTCCATGCCCTGTCTCCACAAATTAAAAATATTCCTGTGGGTAATTTCGTTGGTGCCGTGATTTTTGTGCTGTTACATTTACTGTAATGCTGCGGAGAGATTCCACTCACATTCAGGAATGAATCTAGGGTGGCCCATGTTTCTTTCGGTCGGTTTGAAAATTCGAAGCTAAACCATCCACCAGCTGTAGTGTTAGACAAACTGGCGTTTGTACTGCCAAAAAGATCCAATTCCTCAGGAGGAGAATGCAAAGAGGTGTTGAGTGATTGGATCAGTAAACATTGACGATAGCCATCACTCTGACCTGCAGTATATCCTTGTTGCACTGGCAATTTGATGTTTGACATGTTAGTCATACACAAGGTTCGATTTTTTATCAAACTGCAAACTTCTCCAGGAGACCACACCGGAAGTCCCACCATGCATGTTCGAAACGGGTTAGTGACTCCTCCAAGACTAAGACAAAGCGATGATTGGTTAATTTGATTAGCAAGCGTCACCCATAAATTTTCTCTTGGCTGACTAAAACGTGTTATTCCTACTGCTTCACTTGCTACAGCATTGAGCAATATAACAAGAACTAACCTCATTTTTCCTTCTGCTTGCTTTGTTTTTCCTTTTTTTGCTGTCTTTTCCCTGGTTTGCTAGATTGTCTATTGTAAGGCTGAATCAATTTTTGAATACACTGATCTAATTCTAAATCAGCATCTTTGATTACAGGTATAGCGTAAGATAAGTTTGAAGGCAAATCAGCTTTACAGCGAGCTGCTATGATGCGTGAGGCTTTATTAATTTCAAATATTCTAAGTGTTCCCTGCAACTTCCACCTAAGATATGCTATAATTACTTGTTCTGCACTCTCAAAAAGCTGTAATCCTGTCCGTCCTGGCAGGCCAGTACTTTGTTCAAGAGCTCTAACCCAGATAAAATTTCGAAGCCACTTTCCAAAACAAGATGTACACCATAAATATCCTACTGACCTTTGTGAATACCAATAAACCTGATTACAATCTGCACAATGCAAAGCTACCCATGCATAGCACTTATCATTATCCCTTTTGCAAACATAACAAGGAAGTGAATGTAAGTAAGGACCAGTATAAAAGTCTGTCTCTTCAATCCAATGCAACCAACTCAATGGTGGTGATTGCAAAGCCTCTTTAGCTTTTTTACTATATGAGGCTAATAGCTCAAGGTCTTTCTTTAACGCAAGACGTATTTTATTTCGTAATCGTAGTTCTTGTTCATTATCTTCCTCAACAACTATATCCTCCCGAGGGTCCCACAACTGTAAAAGTGTCCTAATCATGGAAAATTAATTAGCAATCACCAATAGCCTTATTTAAACGAGGTCGTTCCCTTTTTTGCCTTCCTTTTCTTATTTGTCTTCAATCTTGCTGCTCCTACTTTTACTGGTCCTGCCACTTGCAAACTCAATTTCTGCAATTCTTCAATGCAGCAGTGTAGTGCCCTTTCAGGATTTCCCTTAAAGGGCCCTACAATTGAGCGCTGTGTTAAAGGTACTACTTTCCTACACCTTACAGAGACTATGCGTGATTTACTTTGAACTTTAATTCTATTCACGACATATTGTACTTCCCATCGATAATAAGCAAGAATTTTCTGTTCAGGAGACTCATAAAGACTTGGAGCTATATACGCATTTTGCCCTGTTTGTCTCCTTAATTCATCTTGCCAACTTTTACCCCATCGGTGCTCGTGTTCACAAGTGTGACACCACAAATCCCACAATAATGATTGTTCTAACCAACAAGTTCTATCACAACCCCCACAAAGTGGGGCTATCCAGGCAGCACAATGTGGATCGTGACAGTCAAGGCAATGTTCCTTTGCTGGATTTGTTAAACGAAAAGTTGATAATGAGTCAATAAAACCAATCAGCTCCTGGGTTGTCCGACTGACTGTAGTGTGTCAGTGCTCTGTCCACCGCTTTCGAGTATCCATTCAGCTGTAGCAGTAGCGGTTGTAGGACCAGAAGCAGTTTCTTCCCCAGTCACTCCTTGTCCTCCTCCGTGAGGCGGTCCACCAAAGGCTGCATCAAAAACAGCTTTAGTCCACTTAGCAGGCACCCACAGAGGCCCTGTAGGTGAGGAAACACAAAGATACCCCCGACCCCAATATAATACTTTTGCAGGTTTTTCCCATAATCCTGTACTGGGGTTCTTATACTTAACCCAGACCTCTGTTTCCTTAGTATTTTCCTGACCTGACCTTGGATGATGTTTAATTGCAGGAGGGGTATCATCTTCCCCAAAAATACATAAATGATTAATTACATACAACACCTTAGCCAAACATGCTTGTGGATCTCTCAAATCTTGACGTTTTTCAATATATTGCTTAAGGGTACCGTTTGCTCTTTCCACTATTGCCTGTCCAGTAGGGGAGTGTGGAATACCTGTCACATGCTTAACCGACCACTGATTCAAAAATTTCTGAACCCTAGCACTCACATGAGCTGGAGCATTATCCGTTTTGATACTTTTTGGAACTTCCATGACAGCGAAGCAACTTAACAGGTGTCTGATAACATGTATAGCTTTCTCTCCTGCCTGAGCCGTAGCCCATATGTAATGACTATACGTATCTATAGTGACGTGCACACATTTGACTTTACCAAATCTAGCTATATGTGTAACATCCATTTGCCATTTCTCATTTATTTCTAAACCCCGAGGATTAACTCCAATGCCTAAACCTATTCCACCATTATGATAACTGCATGTTGGACATGCTCTAACAATAGCCTTAGCTTCTGACAAACTCAATTCAAAGTGCTTTGCTAATCCTTTTGCATTTTGATGATATCTACTATGTGCTTCTCTGGCCAATGTATGCTTATCAATAGGACAAGAGTTATCAATGGGTAGGGTAACCAATTTATCTGCACGTTCATTTCCTTCTCCTAAACCTTCAGACCATTTATGGCTCCTAATATGAATCACAGAATGCGCTGCATTTCTCTCCCGTAGAGCTTTCCTTAATTGTACCAACAACTCAACAACTCATACAATCGTTTATTATTCACTTCCTTAATTGCTGCTTCCTCTATTCGTCTGACTACTACTGCAACGTACATAGAGTCTGTGACCACATTTAAAGGCTCCTGTAAGTTGGATACTGCCCATACTACTGCTAACAATTCCAAAGTTTGTAAACTATCCGCAGGGTCTGCTGTGAGGAGTTGATGTTTCCATTGTCCTTTTTCTTGCCAAGTGACAGCAGCACGCCTTGATTTCTTTCCTGCATCTGTAAAGGCTGTAATAGCTCCTTCTATAGGGCGTTCTTCTCTCAAGGGTCGAGTAATCCAGTTCCATTCTGTCATCCATTGCAAAACTTTAGGCACTAATTTGCTGGTATCTACTTTAGCAGACGATGTCAATAATGCTTCCTGTAAATCCTTCGAATTAATCAGGTACCAGCCCAAGGTTTCTTTTTCCATAGGCAATCTAATGGTAGCAGGTTCTCTACCATTCACTTCAAGAATTCTGAGACGCCCCTTTTTGATTAATGCAGCCAATTGTTCAATTTTTAAACATATTGTTTTCTTATGCTGTAATGGTGGAGACAACCATTCCAACACCCGTATCTCCCCCGTTTTCTTTTGTTGTTGAGAGAGAGCACCAAGCAGGTGGCAAGGGCTATTCCAGATAGTAAGGTCAATAGGGTGGTCGAGTTGTCGACGAGACACGTACCCCTGTTGTACACAGTTACTGATTTGCTGCAAGGCAAGACGATGCTCCTTTGTCAGGCATACAGGAGTAGTACGGTCAACACCCTTTAACAAAGGCCGTAGGGCTTCTAACAAATGATTTGGTATTCCCACAATGGGTTTCAGCCACTGTAAGTCTCCCAGCAACTTCTGTGCATCATGTAGAGTCTTCACGTCCAATTGTAATTCCAATTTTTGAGGTATCACTATTTGATCCATCAAAGTCCATCCCAAATATTTCCAGGGCCTTGTAGTTTGAATTTTCTCTGAAGCAATAAGAAGTGAATATGCAGCAAGAGTATTTTTAATAATGTCAATCTGCAAAGAGAAAAATGGTTGTTGCTGTGCAAACAAAATATTGTCCATGTAATGATATATTTAAGTTGCTGGCCATCTGCGATGTAGTGGCTGTAATGCTGCATCAACATAAAGCTGACATAAGGTCGGAGAATTACGCATGCCTTGCGGAAGAGATGTCCATTCAAATCTTTTATCTGGTTCTCCACGATTTATTGCTGGTAAAGTAAAAGCAAATCTCTTCATATCATTAGGGTGCAGGCCAATGGTGAAGAAACAATCCTTTAGGTCAATAATTAAGAGTGGCCAGTATTCTGGAATCATAGCTGGATTTGGAAGACCAGGCTGTAAGGCCCCCATAGGTTCCATTTGGTCATTTACAGCCCACAAATCATGTATTAAACGTTATTTCCCTGATTTCTTTTTGATCACAAAATTAGGTGTATTCCAAGGGCTCGTGGAAAGTCGTAAATGTCCCTTTGAATATTGTTCCTCCACTAATTCATGAGCATGCATAAGGCTTTCCCCTTTTAGTGGCCATTGCTTAACCATCACCGGTGTATCTGTTTTCCAGGTGAGTGGAATGGGGAAAGTCCAAGCAATGGCAATTACCCCAAAGGGTGCTGATTAGTTAACACCACTCCCAATTGTGTTAAAATGTCCCTTCCAATTAAACAGGAGACTGTAGGAGGCAGTTGCACAATTGAAAACACAGCAGATATTTGTTGATCCTCAATGCACACAGACAAAGAAGGTGACCTGCTTGCCAATGTAAATCCTCCTACTCCTGTGAGCATGTTTGCTGATGGGAATAGAGGCCAATGTTGTGGCCATGCTTCTGGAGAAATAATGCTGGTATCTGCTCCTGTATCCAATAATCCATAAAGGGTTATGCTTTGATGCCCATAAGTAATTTTAACTTTTTGCTTTGGTCTATTTTGTAAATCCACAGTTAAAAGTGTAACATCGAGACCCAAAAACCTTTTTCACCCCGTTTTTTCCCCAAGAAGGGTTTGTTTTCCCCGATGTCATTTGTGATGTGGTACCAATTTGAAAGGGTTTGCCCTTTTGTTTTTTAATTTGGAGGGTGAAGGGGGTAAGCCTGATTTTTTTTTCCCCCTTGTAGGTTTTGGGCTTAAAAGGCCAGGGCCCTTAAAAATGTTTTTTGGGGGCCCTTAAAAAATGTACATTTTAATAAGAAAAAGGTTTAATTTTAAAATCAAAAACCTTTTTTAAAAAATCAAAATGGGAAAAGCTAAAAAGGGAAAAAAAAAAAAAAATTTTAAAAACCAAAAAAAAAATTTCCTTTCCCCCCCCCGGTTTTCCTCCGAAATTCCTAAAATTTTCCCGCCGCCGGCACGAAAGTTCAAAATTTTCCCTGGGGAAAAAAAGGTTTTTCTTTTTTAAAATTTTCCCGGAAACCCCCAATCCTTTTGGGGGTTTTCGGCATTGGGTTTTTCCCCCCCGGAAAAGTTTTTTCCTTGTAAAATTTTTTCCTTTTTGCTTTACCATGCCCCCGGGCCCAAAAGGGGTTTTTAATTGTTTTTAAAAGGGTCTCCCTTTTTTAAAACCCCCCCAAACCCTTTCCTTTTAAACTTTTTTCCCAAAAAAATTTTAAAAACCCCTTGAACCCCCCCCCCCCCCCCCCCCCGGCCCAATTGAAAAAATTTCCTTTTTTTTTGGGGGCCCGGCCCCCCCCAAAAAGCACCCTGTGTCAAAGGGCCCTTTAGTTAGGTAAAAAAAAACCCAGAAAAACCCTAAATTACCCTTCCATCAAAATTTCAATTTTTCCTTCCTTTTTAAAACCATTTTATTCCCTTTTACCTAAAATCATTTTTTGCAAGGCCCAATCAGGGAAAATTAAATTTTTCATTTGTCTGCCCCCGACATCCCCCAACCCGGGCCCCCACCTCCCGTCCCCGGGGGTCTCCCCCCCCCCTTCCCCCGGGGATTTGTTAAAAAGTCCAGCTTTTTTCTCGGGGGGGGGGGGATTTTCCCAAATTTTTTCCCCAAAATCTTTTTTAAAAAACCCCCAATTTATTTTAAATCCCCATGAAGGCCCCCCTTCCCCCCCCAAAAAAAAGGGGGAAAGGGGGGAAACAAATTTCCCCGGGGCCAAGAAAAGTGCCAAAGCGGGGCCCCCTTTTCCCTGTTTTTGGTTGTGCCCAAAACTCGGGTTTAAACCTGCCGCTCCCCAAAAAAAAACTTTATTTTTGCCACACCCCGAACCCACCTTTTTGGGGAAAAAACCCCCCCTTTAAAGTCCTTCCCGGGAAAAATCCCCTTTGGGAGGTCAATTTTGCCAAATTTTGCCAAATAAAAAGGCCTCCCCCAGGGAACCCAGGTTGTCTTTTGGAGCCCTGCTGTGAAAAACCAAAGGAAACCCGGGTTTTTGGGGTTTTAGGCTGGGGGTCCCCCTTTTACAGGGGGCCCCAGCCGGCGGAAAAAGGCGGGGCAGGGCCCCGGAACGGTTCATTCCACCGGGGGGGGGGCCCAAAAAAGGGTTAATTTTGTGGGGGTTTTTTGGGGAATTTTAAAAAACCAAAAAGGGCCCAAAGGAATTGGGGGTTTTGTCCCAAGGGGAAAAAAAAGGGTAACCCCCTTTTTTAAAATTTGCCCTCCCCCCGGCCCGGGGATCTATAGCGTAGCTCCCTATAAATAAAATTTTTTCAAATGTTTTCTTCTTCCCTTTTTTTAATCCCATATAAGTTAAAAACCCCCTCCTGGCTTTTTAAAACCATACAAATTGGTACCCCCAATGCATACCTTTCTCAAATTATCCCCCCCCGATTCTTTTGTGCCTTTTGTAAAAAAATTTTCCCTTAACCCATAGCCACCTTTTCCCCCCCATAAAGGGGTTTCTCCCGGGGGTTTTACAGCAATGATTTTTTAAAAAGCTTGCCAAGTCCCTTAAAAAAAAAATCTGTTTTTGAGTAATATTAAACCATTTTTCCCCTCTTAAAAAATTTGGGCAAAAATCTGATTTTTAAAAAAAGAAAATCTAATATTTTTTTCCCCCGGGTTCACTTTTTACCCAAAAAATGATAACCGGGGAATTTGGGGGGTTTAAAACAACTTAAAAAAAGGAGAATTGCGGATATTTGAAAAAGGGGTTCCCCCGGGTGCATCATACGTGGTGTTAAAAAACCCCGGCCCTGCAAAGGCTAGAAGCTATTTTTGCTCGCCACCCCCCTTTGCATTTTCTTTTGAAGCAGCCAACCCCCTCCTTTGATTACCTTTTTCCCCCCCCCAAAATCCGGGTTTCCCCCTGGGAGGGACGGGCTTTTTGGGGGCACCCGCCGGAAATTTCGGTGCAGACAGATTTTTTGCCCGGGGAAGGCAAAAAAGCAAGGGGGTCGCGGGGGGAACCCCCCCGCAGCTGTCGGCCCCCGGCCCTTTGGGGGGGGTTGGCGGGGGCCCGGCTGGGGGGGGGGGAAAAGCGGGCTTGCCCCCCCACCCCCCCAAAACCGACCCCCCGGGGAACCCGGCGGCGGAAAAAAGGGGGTTTGCCTTCCCTCCCCCATCCAACTCCCCCCCCCCTTACGGGAGGGCACCCGGTTTCCCCAAATGAAATAGGAAACCCCACCCACATTTTGGGGGAAATTTTGGGCAAAAGTTCTTATTAAAATTTCTAAGGATCATCCTCACGCCCCTTTTACCAATTCTTTATGACTTCTTGCCCTTTCTCCCCCCCTTTCCCTCTCAGAGCCCGTAAAAGAAGATTATAACCCCCGCCTAAATTCCCCAAATTTTTTGTGATTTTAAACCCCTCTAACATTTTTCCATCAATATTTCCCCAAATTTCTCCACTTTAAAGGGCTCATAAAACTGTGGGGGTTTTCAAAAAAACCCCCTTTTGCAGGGCCCCAAAACTAAAACCCCCCCGGGAATTTTTTTTAACCCTTTTTTTTTTCCCCCTTTTTCTAAATATGGGGAAAAGGTGGGTATCCGTTCCTATCCTCCCCTTTTAAACGCGCGCCTTTGCGGCTCTCCGGGGTCCTCCCGCCGTAGAACTTGATCACCGTTGTCCCCCAAGGGTGCTTTAAATGGGGGGCCCGCCCCGCGCGGGGGGCCCTCACCAACCCCCCCCGGGGGGAGTTCCTTTTTCTTTGTAACCCCCGGGAAAAAAAGGGGAAATGTAAAAATTTTTCCGCTTTTTTTGCCCGCAGGGTGCCACCGTTTTCCCGCTTTTTTCCAAACCATTTAAAAAAGGAAGGACCCCCGGCATCAATTGACCACCCCGGCCCAAAAATTTTTTTTTCGTACGGGGGTTTAAATCCCAGTTCATAATTAAAATTCTACATTTTTTCAAAAGTTGAGCTGGGGTTGGTTAGTTAATTAGCCTAAAACTCTTCTAAATTCCCTTTTGGTTTATTTTTTATACTTTTTATTTATTCTTGGGGAAATTCGGGGAAAAATCTCTACTCCCTTCCCATTTTCAGAAGGGTCACTGATTGTAATTTTAAAATTTTTCCCTTTTGCTTGCTGACTTGATTCCCCTCTT